>NW_027141814.1:600000-795000 GCF_036365525.1 Heterodontus francisci | reverse complement strand
CTGAAAAGTAAATATTGCAGTGAGAAATCATGTGCTGTGGTTGTGGGAACAGTGAGTTTGCTGAGCTGTTTAAAGAACATCTTCTGGTATTTTATGTTAACGGGTCGGTATTCGCTTTGGAACGATCCCTGGTTTTGTTCTGTAACAATAGATGTTCAGTTATCTCGTGTCTGGGGAACAATCGAGTTCCTCCACAACATTCTAACCCCGGTCATCCCATTTGTGCTGATTCTGCTGCTCAACGCTCTCACCGTCAGACACATTTTAGTGAGCAGCAGAGGACGCAGGAGACTCCGGGCTCACAGCAGTGGAGAGAGTCACAGAGACCCCGAGATGGAGAGTCGAAGGAAATCTATCATTTTACTGTTAGTTATCTCTGGTAATTTCATGCTGTTGTGGGCCCTGTTAATGGTGTATTCGATATGGAGGAGGATGTACTGGATGGGTTATGAGTCTGTTTATCTCCCTCGGTTTCTGCTGGAATTGTCCTTCATGCTCCAGCTCCTGAGCTGCTCCACAAACACTGTGATTTACGCCGTGACCCAGACTCAGTTCAGAGAGCAGGTGAAGAATGTGCTGAAATATCCCTTTAATACAATTGTTAAACTAATTCAATAATCAGAGGAGGGGGAGGGGCCTGTCACCATGGAGACAGAGGGGGGGAGGGGACTGTCACCATGGAGACAGAGCGGGGGAGGGGACTGTCACCATGGAGACAGAGCGGGGGGAGGGGACTGTCACCATGGAGACAGAGCGGGGGAGGGGACTGTCACCATGGAGACAGAGCGGGGGGAGGGGACTGTCACCATGGAGACAGAGCGGGGGAGGGGACTGTCACCATGGAGACAGAGCGGGGGAGGGGACTGTCACCATGGAGACAGAGCAGGGGAGGGGCCTCTCACCATGGAGACAGAGCGGGGGAGGGGCCTCTCACCATGGAGACAGAGCGGGGGAGGGGACTGTCACCATGGAGACAGAGCGGGGGAGGGGCCTTTCACCATGGAGACAGAGCGGGGGAGGGGCCTCTCACCATGGAGACAGAGCGGGGGAGGAGACTGTCACCATGGAGACTGAGCGGGGGAGGGGACTGTCACCATGGAGACAGAGCGGGGGAGGGGACTGTCACCATGGAGACAGAGCGGGGGAGGGGACTGTCACCATGGAGACAGAGCGGGGGAGGGGCCTCTCACCATGGAGACAGAGCGGGGGAGGAGACTGTCACCATGGAGACAGAGCCGGGGAGGGGCCTCTCACCATGGAGACAGAGCGGGGGAGGGGACTGTCACCATGGAGACAGAGCGGGGGAGGGGCCTGTCACCATGGAGACAGAGCGGGGGAGGGGCCTCTCACCATGGAGACAGAGCGGGGGCGGGGCCTCTCACCATGGAGACAGAGCGGGGGAGGGCCCTGTCACCATGGAGACAGAGCGGGGGAGGGGCCTCTCACCATGGAGACAAAGCGGGGGAGGGGACTGTCACCATGGAGACAGAGCGGGGGAGGGGACTGTCACCATGGAGACAGAGAGGGGGAGGGGCCTGTCACCATGGAGACAGAGCGGGGGAGGGGACTGTCACCATGGAGACAGAGCGGGGGAGGGGACTGTCACCATGGAGACAGAGCGGGGGTGGGGACTGTCACCATGGAGACAGAGCGGGGGAGTGGCCTGTTTCCATGGAGACAGAGAGGGGGAGGGGACTGTCACCATGGAGACAGAGCGGGGGAGGGGACTGTCACCATGGAGACAGAGCGGGGGAGGGGACTGTCACCATGGAGACAGAGCGGGGGAGGGGCCACTCACCATGGAGACAGAGCGGGGGAGGGGACTGTCACCATGGAGACAGAGCGGGGGAGGGGACTGTCACCATGGAGACAGAGCGGGGGAGGGGACTGTCACCATGGAGACAGAGCGGGGGAGGGGACTGTCACCATGGAGACAGAGCGGGGGCGGGGTCTGTTTCCAAGGTGACGGCGAATGGGGGCAGGGTCTGTTTCCAAGGTGACGGGAGTGGGGGCGGGGTCTGTTTCCAAGGTGACGGCGAGTGGGGGCGGGGTCTGTTTCCAGAGTTACGGCGAATGGGGGCGGGGTCTGTTACCAAGGTGACGGAGTGGGGGCGGGGTCTGTTTCCAGGGGGACGGGAGTGGGGGCGGGGTCTGTTTCCCGGGTGACGGGAGTAGGGGCGGGGTCTGTTTCCAGGGTGACGGGAGTGGGGGCGGGGTCTGTTTCCAGGGTGACGTGAGTGGGGGCGGGGTCTGTTTCCAGGGTGACGGGATTGGAGGCGGGGTCTGTTTCCAAGGTGACGGGAGTGGGGGCGGGGTCTGTTTCCAGGGTGACGTGAGTGGGGGCGGGGTCTGTTTCCAAGGTGACGGGATTGGGGGCGGGGTCTGTTTCCAAGGTGACAGGAGTGGGGGCGGGGTCTGTTTCCAGGGTGACGGGAGTGGGGGCGGGGGTCTGTTTCCATGGTGACGGGAGTGGGGGCGGGGTCTGTTTCCAGGGTGACGGGAGTGGGGGCGGGGTCTGTTTCCAGGGTGACGGGAGTGGGGGCGGGGTCTGTTTCCAGGGTGACGTGAGTGGGGGCGGTGTCTGTTTCCAAGGTGACGGGATTGGGGGCGGGGTCTGTTTCCAAGGTGACGGGAGTGGGGGCGGGGTCTGTTTCCAGAGTGACGGGAGTGGTGGCGGGGTCTGTTTCCAAGGTGACGTGAGTGGGGGCGGGGTCTGTTTCCAGGGTGACGGGAGTGGGGGCGGGGTCTGTTTCCAGGGTGACGGGAGTGGGGGCGGGGTCTGTTTCCAGGGTGACGGGAGTGGGGGCGGGGTCTGAATCTTTCTGATTCTTTTATAATCCCTTTCAAACCAAAAGAATCCTGATAATTATTGATAATAATTTATAATAATTTATAAACATTTACTGACCTTTACAACCTTTATAAACTGTTTATAATTCTTCCTCTCACTTTGTAAATCTTTATAATATTTATGATTGTCTGTGATTTATTATCTTTTATGAGATTTTATTCTCATTTATAATCTGTTACATTCACTGCCCTGGACAGAAAACATTGAAAATGATCCCCGTGGATTACTCTCAATTCAAACAGATCACAGTGCATATCATTTAAAATGGCCGCAGCACATGTCGCGTAAAATGGCCGTAGTGAAGGTAACATCAAACAGACCACAGAGCATAACATTTAAAATGGCCGCAGCACATGTCTCTTAAAATGGCCGCAGTGAAGGTGACATCAAACAGACCACAGAGCATATTATTGAAAATGGCCGCAGCACATGTCGCTTAAAATGGCCGCAGTGAAGGTGACATCAAACAGACCACAGAGCATATTATTGAAAATGGCCGCAGCACATGTCACGTAAAATGGCCGCAGTGAAGGTGACATCAAACAGACCAGAGAGCATATTATTGAAAATGGCCGCAGCACATGTCACGTAAAATGGCCGCAGTGAAGGTGACATCAAACAGACCACAGTGCATATCATTTAAAATGGCCGTACCACATGTCACGCAAAATGGCCGCAGTGAAGGTGACATCAAACAGACCACAGTGCATATCACTGAAAATGGCCCCAGCACATGTCACGTAAAATGGCTGCAGTCAAGGTGACATCAAACGGACCACAGAGCATAAAATTTAAAATGGACGCAGTGACGGTGACATCAAACAGACCACAGTGCATATCATTTAAAATGGTCGTACCACATGTCACGTAAAATGGCCGCAGTGAAGGTGACATCAAACAGACCGCAGAGAACGTCATTTAGAATGGCCGCAGCACATGTCGCTTAAAATGGCCGTGGTGCAGGTGACATCAAACAGTCAACAGTGCATACCATCAGATCGAAGTGGCCTTCGTTAAAACCAGCTGGAGTGGTACTGAGTCCCACACACACACCAGGAAACAGCCAATTCAATTCAGACCTCTATGAATGCCAGCTGGAGTGGTACTGAGCCCCAATCACACACCAGATAAGAGCCAATTGAATTTGAGCCTATATTAATACCAGCTGGAGTGGTACTGAGGCTCATTCACACACCAGGAAAGAGCCAATTGAAACCGAGCCTATATTAACACCAGCTGGAGTGGTACTGAGTCCCACTGACACACCAGGAAAAAGCTAATTAAAGCCAGACCGCCATTGATACCAGCTGGAGTGGGACTGAGACCCACTCAAACACCAGGAAAGAGCCAATGCAATCCAGACCTCTATTAACACCAGGTGGAGTGGTACTGAGTCCCACAAACACAGCAGGAAAGGGACAGTTCATTACAGGCCTCTATTAATACCAGCTGCAGTGGAATTAACTCCCACTCAAACTCCAGGAAAGAGCCAATTCAAACCAGGCCTCTATTAATACCAGCTGGAGTGGCACTGAGTCCCACTCACACCAGGAGAGAGCCAATTCAATCGAGGCATATATCAATACCAGCAGGAGTGGTATTGAGTCCCACTCACACACCAGTATAGAGCCAATTCAATCCAGGCCTCTATTTATACCAGCTGGAGTGGCACAGAGTCCCACTCACACCAGGAGAGAGCCAATTCAATCGAGGCTTATATCAATACCAGCTGGAGTGGTACTGAGCCCCACTCACGCACCTGAAAAGTGCCAAAACAATCCAGGCCTCTATTAATAGCAGCTGGAGTGGTACTGAGTCCCACTCACACACCAGGAAAGAGGCAATTCTATCCAGGCCTCTATTAATGCCAGCTGGAGTGGTACTGAGCCCCACTCACGAACCAGGAAAGAGCCAATTCAATCCAGGCCTCCAATAATACCAGCTGGAGTGGTACTGAGTCCCACTCACACACCAGGAAAGAGCCAATTAAATCCAGACCACAATTAATACAAGCTAGAATGGTACTGAGTCCCACTCACACACCAGGAAAGAGCCAATTCAATCCAGACCTCTATTAATACCAGCTGGAGTGGTACTGAGTCCCACTCACACACCAGGAAAGAGCCAATTCAATCCAGACCTCTATTAATACCAGCTGGAGTGGCACTGAGTCCCACTCACACACCAGGAGAGAGCCAATTCAATCCAGGCTTCTATCAATACCAACAGGAGTGGTGCTGGGTCCCACTCACACACCAGGAAAGAGGCAATTCTATCCAGGCCTCCATTAATGCCAGCTGGAGTGGTACTGAGCCCCACTCACGCACCAGGAAAGAGCCAATTCAATCGAAACCTCTATGAACACCAGCTGGAGTGGTACTGAGTCCCACTCACACACCAGGAAAGAGCCAATTCAATCCAGACCTCCATTAATACCAGCTGGAGTGGTACTGAGTCCCACTCACACACCAGGAATGAGGCAATTAAATCCAGGTCTCTAGTAATACCAGCTGGAGTGGTACTGAGTCCCACTCACACAGCAGGAAAGAGCCAATTCAATATAGGCCTCTATCAATACCAGCTGGAGTGGTACTGAGTACCAATCACACACAAGGAGAGAGCAAATTCAATCCCGGCTTCTATCATTACCAGCAGGAGTGGCATTGAGTCCCAGTCACTCACCAGAAAAGAGACAATTAAATCCAGACCTCAATTAATACCAGCTGGAGTGGCACTGAGCCCCACTCACACACCAGGAAAGAGCCAATTCAATCCAGACCTCTATTAATACAAGCTGGAGTGGTACTGAGTCCCACTCACTCACCAGGAAAGAGGCAATTCTATCCAGGCCTCAATTAATACCAGCTGGAGTGGTACTGAGCCCAACTCACACACCAGGAAAGAGCCAATTAAAACCAGACCACAATTAATACAAGCTAGAATGGTACTGAGTCCCACTCACAAACTCAGAAAGAGCCAGTTCAATCCAGGCCTCTATTAATACCAGCTGGAATGGTACTGAGGCCCACACACAAACTCAGAAAGAGCCAGTTCAATCCAGGCCTCTATTAATACCAGCTGGAATGGTACTGAGGCCCACACACACCATGAAAGAGCCAATTCAATCCAGACCTCTATTAATACCAGCTGGAGTGGCACTGAGTCCCACTCACACACCAGGAGAGAGCCAATTCAATCCAGGCTTCCATCAATACCAGCTGGAGTGGTATTGAGTGCCACTCACACACCAGGAAAGAGCCAATTCAATCGAAACCTCTATGAACACCAGCTGGAGTGGTACTGAGTCCCACTCACACATCAGCAAAGAGGCAATTCTATCCAGGACTCAATTAATACCAGCTGGAGTGGTACTGAGTCCCACTCACACACCAGGAAAGAGGCAATTCTATCCAGGCATCTATTTATACCAGCTGGAGTGGTACTGAGCCCCACTCACGCACCAGGAAAGAGCCAATTCAATCGAAACCTCTATGAACACCAGCTGGAGTGGTACTGAGTCCCACTCACTCACCAGGAAAGAGGCAATTCTATCCAGGCCTCAATTAAAACCAACTGGAGTGGTACTGAGTCCCACTCACACACCAGGAAAGAGGCAATTCTATCCAGGCCTCTATTAATACCAGCTGGAGTGGTACTGAGTCCCACTCACACACCAGGAAAGAGGCAAATCAATCCAGACCTCTTAATACCAGCTGGAGTGGGACTGAGTCCCACTCACACTACAGGAAAGAGGCATTTCAATCCAGGTCTCTATTAATACCAGCTGGAGTGGTACTGAGTCCCACTCACACGCCAGGAAAGAGGCAATTCAATCCAGACCTCTTAATACCAGCTGGAGTGGGACTGAGTCCCACTCACACACCAGGAAAGAGCCAGTTCAATCCAGGCCTCTATTAATACCAGCTGGAATGGTACTGAGGCCCACACACAAACTCAGAAAGAGCCAGTTCAATCCAGGCCTCTATTAATACCAGCTGGAATGGTACTGAGGCCCACACACACCATGAAAGAGCCAATTCAATCCAGACCTCTATTAATACCAGCTGGAGTGGCACTGAGTCCCACTCACACCAGGAGAGAGCCAATTCAATCCAGGCTTCCATCAATACCAGCTGGAGTGGTATTGAGTGCCACTCACACACCAGGAAAGAGCCAATTCAATCGAAACCTCTATGAACACCAGCTGGAGTGGTACTGAGTCCCACTCACACATCAGCAAAGAGGCAATTCTATCCAGGACTCAATTAATACCAGCTGGAGTGGTACTGAGTCCCACTCACACACCAGGAAAGAGGCAATTCTATCCAGGCATCTATTTATACCAGCTGGAGTGGTACTGAGCCCCACTCACGCACCAGGAAAGAGCCAATTCAATCGAAACCTCTATGAACACCAGCTGGAGTGGTACTGAGTCCCACTCACTCACCAGGAAAGAGGCAATTCTATCCAGGCCTCAATTAAAACCAACTGGAGTGGTACTGAGTCCCACTCACACACCAGGAAAGAGGCAATTCTATCCAGGCCTCTATTAATACCAGCTGGAGTGGTACTGAGTCCCACTCACGCACCAGGAAAGAGGCAAATCAATCCAGAACTCTTAATACCAGCTGGAGTGGGACTGAGTCCCACTCACACTACAGGAAAGAGGCATTTCAATCCAGGTCTCTATTAATACCAGCTGGAGTGGTACTGAGTCCCACTCACACGCCAGGAAAGAGGCAATTCAATCCAGACCTCTTAATACCAGCTGGAGTGGGACTGAGTCCCACTCACACACCAGGAAAGAGCCAATTCAATCCAGACCTCTATTAATACCAGCTGGCGTGGTACTGAGTCCCACTCACACACCAGGAAAGAGGCAATTCAATCCAGACCTATATTAATACCAGCTGGAGTGGGACTGAGTCCCACTCACACACCAGGAAAGAGTCAATTCAATCCAGGTCTTTATTAATAGCAGCTGGAGTAGTACTGAGCCCCACTCACACACCAGGAAAGAGCCAATTCAATACAGGTCTCTATTAATACCAGCTGGAGTGGTACTGAGCCCCACTCACACACCAGTAAAGAGCCAATTCAATCCAGGCCTCTATTTATACCAGCTGGAGTAGTGCGGAGTCCCACCCACACACCAGGAAAGAGCCAATTAAATCCGGAACTCAATTAATATCAACTGGAGTGGTACTGAGCCCCACTCACACACCAGGAAAGAGCCAATTCAATACAGGTCTCTATTAATACCAGCTGGAGTGGAACTGAGTCCCACACAGACACCAAGAAAGAGTCAATTCAATACAGGTCTCTATTAATACCAGCTGGAGTGGAACTGAGTCCCACTCACACACCAGGAAAGAGTCAATGCAATCCAGGCCTCTATTAATACCAGCTGGAGTGGAACTGAGTCCCACTCACACAGCAGGAAAGAGTCAATTAAATCCAGACCTCTATTAATACCAGCTGGAGTGGGACTGAGTCCCACTCACAAACCAGGAAAGAGTCAATTCAATCCAGGCCTCTATTAATACCAGCTGGAGTGGTACTGAGTCCCACTCACACACCAGGAAAGTGCCAATTGGAACCAAATTTCTATTATTACCAACTGGAGTGGTACTGAGCCCAATCACACGCTGGGAAAGAGGCAATTCCATCCAGGTCTCCATTAATATCAGCTGGAGTGGTACTGAGCCCCACTCACATCACCAGGAAAGAGCCAATTCAATCCAGGACTCTATTAATACCAGCTGGAGTGGTACTGAGTCCCACTCACACACCAGGAAAGAGCCAATTCAATCCAGGCCTCTATTAATACCAGCTGGAGTGGTACTGATTCCCACTCAAACACCAGGAAAGAGCCAAATCAATCCAGACCTCTATTAATACCAGCTGGAGTGGTACTGAGTCCCACTCACTCACCAGGAAAGAGCCAATTCAATCCAGGCCTCTATTAATACCAGCTGGAGTGGGACTGAAACCCACTCACACACCAGGAAAGAGCCAATTCAATCCAGGCCTCTATTAATACCAGCTGGAGTGGTACTGAGTCCCACCCACACACCAGGAAAGAGCCAATTCAATCCAGGCCTCTATTAATACCAGCTGGAGTGGGACTGAAACCCACTCACACACCAGGAAAGAGCCAATTCAATCCAGGCCTCTATTAATACCAGCTGGAGTGGTACTGAGTCCCACTCACACACCAGCTAAGAGGCAATTCAATCCAGGTCTCTAGGAATACCAGCTGGAGTGGCACTGAGTCCCACTCAAGCATCAGGAAAGAGCCAAATCAATCCAGACCTCTATTAGTACCAGCTGGAGTGGTACTGATTCCCACTCAAACACCAGGAAAGAGACAAATCAATCCAGACCTCTATAAATACCAGCTGGAGTGGTACTGAGCCCCACTCACACACCAGGAAAGAGCCAATTCAATCCAGGCCTTGATAAATACCAGCTGGAGTGGGACTGAGCCCCACTCACACACCAGGAAAGAGCCAATTCAATCCAGACCTCTATTAACACCAGCTGGAGTGGTACTGAGCCCACTCACACACCAGGAAAGAGCCAATTCAATCCAGGCCTCTATTAATACCAGCTGGAGTGATACCGAGACCCACTCACACACCTGGAAAGTGCCAATTAAATCCAGGCCTCTATTAATACCAGCTGGAGTGGTACTGAGCCCCACTCACACACCAGGAAAGAGCCAGTTCAATCCAGGCCTCTATTAATACCAGCTGGATTGGTACTGAGCCCCTCTCACACACCAGCTAAGAGGCAATTCAATCCAGGTCTCTATGAATACCAGCTGGAGTGGTACTGAGTCCCACTCAAGCACCAGGAATGAGCCATTTCAATCCAGGTCTCTATGAATACCAGCTGGAGTGGTACTGAGTCCCACTCAAGCACCAGGAAAGAGCCAATTCAATCCAGACCTCTATTAACACCAGCTGGAGAGGTACCGAGACCCACTGACACACCAGGAAAGAGGCAATTAAATCCAGGTCACTATTAACACCAGCTGGAGTGGTACCGAGTCCCACTCACACACCAGGAAAGAGAAATATCAATCCAGACCTCTATTAATACCAGCTGCAGTGTTACCGAGTCCCACTCACACACCAGGAAAGAGCCAATTCAATCCAGACCTCTATAAATACCAGCTGCAGTGTTACCGAGTCCCACTCACACACCAGGAAAGAGGCAATTAAATCCAGGCCTCTATTAATACCAGCTGGAGTGGTACTGAGCCCCACTCACTCACCAGGAAAGAGCCAATTCAATCCAGGCCTCTATTAATACCAGCTGGAGTGGTACTGAGTCTCACTGAAACACCAGGAAAGAGTCAATTCAATCCAGGCCTCTATTAATACCAGCTGGAGTGGTACTGAGCCCCACTCACACACCAGGAAAGAGACAATTCAATCCCGGCCTCTATAAATACCAGCTGAAGTGGTACTGAGTCCCAATCACACACCAGCTAAGAGGCAATCCAATCCCGGCCTCAATCAATACCAGCTGGAGTGGTACTGAGCCCCACTCACACACCAGGAAAGAGCCAATTCAATCCAGGCCTCTATAAATACCAGCTGAAGTGGTACTGAGCCCCACTCACACACCAGGAAAGAGCCAATTAAATCCAGGCCTCTATTAACACCAGCTGAACTGGTACTGAGCCCCACTCACACACCAGGAAAGAGCCAATTCAATCCAGGCCTCTATTAATACCAGCTGGAGTGGTACTGAAACCCACTCACACACCAGGAAAGAGCCAATTCAATCCAGGCCTCTATTAATACCAGCTGGAGTGGTACTGAAACCCACTCACACACCCGGAAAGTGCCAATTAAATCCAGGCCTCTATTAATACCAGCTGGAGTGGTACTGAGCCCCACTCACACACCAGCTAAGAGGCAATTCAATCCAGGTCTCTATCAATACCAGCTGAAGTGGTACTGAGTCCCACTCAAGCACCAGGAATGAGCCAATTCAATCCAGGTCTCTATGAATACCAGCTGGAGTGGTACTGAGTCCCACTCAAGCACCAGGAAAGAGCCAATTCAATCCAGACCTCTATTAACACCAGCTGGAGAGGTACCGAGACCCACTGACACACCAGGAAAGAGGCAATTAAATCCAGGTCACTATTAACACCAGCTGGAGTGGTACCGAGTCCCACTCACACACCAGGAAAGAGAAATATCAATCCAGACCTCTATTAATACCAGCTGCAGTGTTACCGAGTCCCACTCACACACCAGGAAAGAGCCAATTCAATCCAGACCTCTATAAATACCAGCTGCAGTGTTACCGAGTCCCACTCACACACCAGGAAAGAGGCAATTAAATCCAGGCCTCTATTAATACCAGCTGGAGTGGTACTGAGCCCCACTCACTCACCAGGAAAGAGCCAATTCAATCCAGGCCTCTATTAATACCAGCTGGAGTGGTACTGAGCCCCCCTCACACACCAGCTGAGAGGCAATTAAATCCAGGCCTCTATTAATACCAGCTGGAGTGGTACTGAGTCCCACTCAAACACCAGAAAAGTGTCAATTCAGTCCAGACCTCTATTAATACCAGCTGGAGTGGTACTGATTCCCACTCACACAGCAGGAAAGAGCCAATTCAATCCAGACCTCTATTAACACCAGCTGCTGTGGTACCGAGTCCCACTCACACACCAGGAAAGAGCCAAATCAATCCAGACCTCTATTAATACCAGCTGGAGTGATACTGATTCCCACTCACACAGCAGGAAAGAGCCAATTCAATCCAGACCTCTATTAACACCAGCTGGTGTGGTACCGAGTCCCACTCACACACCAGTAAAGAGCCAAATCAATCCAGGCCTCTATTAATACCAGCTGGAGTGGTACTGAGCCCCAGTCACGCACCAGGAAAGAGGCAATTAAATCCAGGCCTCTATTAATACCAGCTGGAGTGGTACTGAGCCCCACTCACACACCAGCTAAGAGGCAATTCAATCCAGGTCTCTATGAATACCAGCTGCAGTGATACCGAGTCCCACTCACACACCAGGAAAGAGTCAATTCAATCCAGGACTCTATTAATACCAGCTGGAGTGGTACTGAGCCCCACTTACACATCAGGAAAGAGCCAAGTCAATCCAGGCCTATATTAATACCAGCTGGAGTGGAACTGAGTCCCACTCACACACCAGGAAAGAGTCCATTCAATCCAGGACTCTATTAATATCAGCTGGAGTGGTACTGAGCCCCACTTATACATCAGGAAAGAGCCAAGTCAATCCAGGCCTCTATTAATACCAGCTGGAGTGGAACTGAGTCCCACTGACAGTCCAGGAAAGAGGCAATTAAATCCAGGCCTCTATTAATACCAGCTGGAGTGGTACTGAGTCTCACTGAAACACCAGGAAAGAGTCAATTCAATCCAGGCCTCTACTAATACCAAATGGAGTGGTACTGAGCCCCACTCACACACCAGGAAAGAGGAAATTAAATCCAGACCTCTATCAATACAAGCCGGAGTGGTACTGAGCCCCACTCACTCACCAGGAAAGAGCCAGTTCAATCCAGACCTCTATCAATACAAGCTGGTGTGGTACTGAGTCCCACTCACACACCAGCTAATAGGCAATTCAATCCAGGTCTCTATTAATACCAGCTGGAGTGGTACTGAGTCTCACTCACACACCAGCTAAGAAGCAATTCAATCCAGGTCTCTATCAATACCAGCTGGAGTGGTACTGAACCCCACCCACACAACAGGAAAGAGCCAATTCAATCCAGGTCGATATAAATACCAGCTGAAGTGGTTCTGAGTCCCACTCACACACCAGGAAAGAGCCAATTCAATCCAGACCTCTATCAATACCAGCTGGAGTGGTACTGAGCCCCACTCACTCACCAGGAAGGAGCCAATTCAATCCAGACCTCTATCAATACCAGCTGGAGTGGTACTGAGTCCCAATCACACACCAGGAAAGAGCCAAATCAATCCAGACCTCTATTAATACCAGCTGGAGTGGTACTGAGCCCCACTCACACACCAGGAAAGAGGCAATTCAATCCACACCTCTATAAATACCAGCTGAAGTGGTTCTGAGTCCCACTCACACACCAGGAAAGAGCCAATTCAATCCAGACCTCTATCAATACCAGCTGGAGTGGTACTGAGCCCCACTCACTCACCAGGAAGGAGCCAATTCAATCCAGACCTCTATCAATACCAGCTGGAGTGGTACTGAGTCCCAATCACACACCAGGAAAGAGCCAAATCAATCCAGACCTCTATTAATACCAGCTGGAGTGGGACTGAGCCCCACTCACACACCAGGAAAGAGGCAATTCAATCCACACCTCTATAAATACCAGCTGGAGTGGTACTGAGCCCCATTCACTCACCAGGAAAGAGCCAAATCAATCCAGACCTCTATTAATACCAGCTGGAGTGTTACCGAGTCCCACTCACACACCAGGAAAGAGGCAATTAAATCCAGGCCTCTATTAATACCAGCTGGAGTGGTACTAGCCCCACTCACACACCAGGAAAGAGGCAATTAAATCCAGGCCTCTATTAATACCAGCTGGAGTGGTACTGAGTCTCACTGAAACACCAGGAAAGAGTCAATTCAATCCAGGCCTCTATTAATACCAGCTGGAGTGGTACTGAGCCCCACTCACACTCCAGGAAAGAGTCAATTCAATCCAGGCCTCTATTAATACCAGCTGAAGTGGTACTGAGTCCCACTCACTCACCAGGAAGGAGCCAATTCAATCCAGACCTCTATTAATACCAGCTGGAGTGGTACTGAGTCCCACTCACTCCCCAGGAAGGAGCCAATTCAATCCAGGCCTCTATTAATACCAGCTGGAGTGGAACTGAGCCCCACTCACACACAGGAAAGAGTCAATTTAAACCAGCCCTCTATTAATACCAGCTGGAGTGGTACTGAAACCCACTCACACACCAGGAAAGAGCCAATTAAATCCAGGCCTCTATTAATACCAGCTGGAGTGGTACTGAGCCCCACTCACACACCAGGAAAGAGCCAGTTCAATCCAGGCCTCTATTAATACCAGCTGGATTGGTACTGAGCCCCTCTCACACACCAGCTAAGAGGCAATTCAATCCAGGTCTCTATGAATACCAGCTGGAGTGGTACTGAGTCCCGCTCAAGCACCAGGAATGAGCCAATTCAATCCAGGTCTCTATGAATACCAGCTGGAGTGGTACTGAGTCCCACTCAAGCACCAGGAAAGAGCCAATTCAATCCAGACCTCTATTAACACCAGCTGGAGAGGTACCGAGACCCACTGACACACCAGGAAAGAGGCAATTAAATCCAGGTCACTATTAACACCAGCTGGAGTGGTACCGAGTCCCACTCACACACCAGGAAAGAGAAATATCAATCCAGACGTCTATTAATACCAGCTGCAGTGTTACCGAGTCCCACTCACACACCAGGAAAGAGCCAATTCAATCCAGATCTCTATAAATACCAGCTGCAGTGTTACCGAGTCCCACTCACACACCAGGAAAGAGGCAATTAAATCCAGGCCTCTATTAATACCAGCTGGAGTGGTACTGAGCCCCACTCACTCACCAGGAAAGAGCCAATTCAATCCAGGCCTCTATTAATACCAGCTGGAGTGGTACTGATTCCCACTCACACAGCAAGAAAGAGCCAATTCAATCCAGACCTCTATTAACACCAGCTGGTGTGGTACCGAGTCCCACTCACACACCAGGAAAGAGCCAAATCAATCCAGACCTCTATTAATACCAGCTGGAGTGATACTGATTCCCACTCACACAGCAGGAAAGAGCCAATTCAATCCAGACCTCTATTAACACCAGCTGGTGTGGTACCGAGTCCCACTCACACACCAGTAAAGAGCCAAATCAATCCAGGCCTCTATTAATACCAGCTGGAGTGGTACTGAGCCCCACTCACACACCAGCTAAGAGGCAATTCAATCCAGGTCTCTATGAATACCAGCTGCAGTGTTACCGAGTCCCACTCACACACCAGGAAAGAGTCAATTCAATCCAGGACTCTATTAATACCAGCTGGAGTGGTACTGAGCCCCACTTACACATCAGGAAAGAGCCAAGTCAATCCAGGCCTCTATTAATACCAGCTGGAGTGGAACTGAGTCCCACTCACACACCAGGAAAGAGTCCATTCAATCCAGGACTCTATTAATATCAGCTGGAGTGGTACTGAGCCCCACTTATACATCAGGAAAGAGCCAAGTCAATCCAGGCCTCTATTAATACCAGCTGGAGTGGTACTGAGTCTCACTGAAACACCAGGAAAGAGTCAATTCAATCCAGGCCTCTACTAATACCAAATGGAGTGGTACTGAGCCCCACTCACACACCAGGAAAGAGGAAATTAAATCCAGACCTCTATCAATACCAGCTGGAGTGGTACTGAGCCCCACTCACTCACCAGGAAAGAGCCAATTCAATCCAGACCTCTATCAATACCAGCTGGAGTGGTACTGAGCCCCATTCACTCACCAGGAAAGAGCCAATTCAATCCAGACCTCTATCAATACCAGCTGGAGTGGTACTGAGTCGCAATCACACACCAGGAAAGAGCCAAATCAATCCAGACCTCTATTAATACCAGCTGGAGTGTTACCGAGTCCCACTCACACACCAGGAAAGAGCCAAATGAATCCAGACCTCTATTAATACCAGCTGGAGTGGAACTGAGTCCCACTCACACACCAGCTAATACGCAATTCAATCCAGGTCTCTATTAATACCAGCTGGAGTGGTACTGAGTCTCACTCACACATCAAAAAGAGGCAATTCAATCCAGCCCTATTCATACCAGCTCGAGTGGTACTGAGTCCCACTCACACACCAGCTAAGAGGCAATTCAATCCAGGTCTCTATCAATACCAGCTGGAGTGGTACTGAACCCCACCCACACAACAGGAAAGAGCCAATTCAATCCAGGTCTATATAAATACCAGCTGAAGTGGTTCTGAGTCCCACTCACACACCAGGAAAGAGCCAATTCAATCCAGACCTCTATCAATACCAGCTGGAGTGGTACTGAGCCCCATTCACTCACCAGGAAAGAGCCAATTCAATCCAGACCTCTATCAATACCAGCTGGAGTGGTACTGAGTCCCAATCACACACCAGGAAAGAGCCAAATCAATCCAGACCTCTATTAATACCAGCTGGAGTGTTACCGAGTCCCACTCACACACCAGGAAAGAGGCAATTAAATCCAGGCCTCTATTAATATCAGCTGGAGTGGAACTGAGTCTCACTCACACACCAGGAAAGAGTCAATTCAATCCAGGCCTCTATTAATACCAGCTGGAGTGGTACTGAGTCCCACTCACTCACCAGGAAGGAGCCAATTCAATCCAGGCCTCTATTAATACCAGCTGGAGTGGTACTGAGCCCCACTCACACACCAGAAAAGAGTCAATTCAATCCAGGCCTCTATTAATACCAGCTGAAGTGGTACTGAGTCCCACTCACTCACCAGGAAGGAGCCAATTCAATCCAGACCTCTATTAATACCAGCTGGAGTGGTACTGAGTCCCACTCACTCCCCAGGAAGGAGCCAATTCAATCCAGGCCTCTATTAATACCAGCTGGAGTGGAACTGAGCCCCACTCACACACAGGAAAGAGTCAATTTAAACCAGCCCTCTATTAATACCAGCTGGAGTGGTACTGAGTCCCACTCACTCACCAGGAAGGAGCCAGTTCAATCCAGACCTCTATTAATGCCAGCTGGAGTGGTACTGAGTCCCACTCACACACCAGGAAGGAGCCAATTCAATCCAGGCCTCTATTAATACCAGCTGGAGTGGTACTGAGTCCCACTCACTCACCAGGAAGGAGCCAATTCAATCCAGGCCTCTATTAATACCAGCTGGAGTGGTACTGAGTCCCACTCACTCACCAGGAAGGAGCCAATTCAATCCAGACCTCTATTAATACCAGCTGGAGTGGCACTGAGTCCCACTCACACACCAGAAAGAGTCAATTTAAACCAGGCCTCTATTAATACCAGCTGGAGTGGTACTGAGTCCCACTCACTCACCAGGAAGGAGCCAATTCAATCCAGACCTCTATTAATACCAGCTGGAGTGGTACTGAGCCACACACACTCACCAGGAAGGAGCCAATTCAATCCAGACCACTATTAATACCAGCTGGAGTGGTACTGAGTCCCACTCCCACACCAGCTAATAGGCAATTCAATCCAGGCCTCTTCATACCAGCTCGAGTGGTACTGAGACCCACTCACACATCAAAAAGAGGCAATTCAATCCAGCCCTCTTCATACCAGCTCGAGTGGTACTGAGACCCACTCACACACCAGCTAAGAGGCAATTCAATCCAGGTCTCTATCAATACCAGCTGGAGTGGTACTGAACCCCACTCACACAACAGGAAAGAGCCAATTCAATCCAGGTCTATATAAATACCAGCTGAAGTGGTTCTGAGCCCCACTCTCACACCAGGAAAGAGCCAAATCAATCCAAACCTCTATTAATACGAGCTGGAGTGGTACTGAGTCCCACTCACACACCAGGAAAGAGGCAATTCAATCCAGGCCTCTATTAATACCAGCTGGAGTGGAACTGAGTCTCACTCACACACCAGGGAAGAGCCATTTCGATCCAGGGCTCTATCTATAGCGACAGGAGTGGCACCGAGTCCCCCTCACACACCAGAAAGAGTCAATTTAAACCAGCCCTCTATTAATACCTGCTGGAGTGGTACTGAGTCCCACTGACTCACCAGGAAGGAGCCAATTCAATCCAGACCTCTATTAATACCAGCTGGATTGGTACTGAGTCCCACTGATTGACCAGGAAGGAGCCAATTCAATCCAGACCTCTATTAATACCAGCTGGATTGGTACTGAGTCCCACTCACTCACCAGGAAGGAGTAAATTACATCTAGACCTCTATTAATACCAGCTGGAGTGGTACTGAGCCCCACTCACTCACCAGGAAGTAGCCAATTCAATCCAGACCTCTATCAATACCAGCTGGAGTGGTACTGAGTCCCACTCACTCACCAGGAAAGAGGCAATTCAATCCAGACCTCTATCAATACCAGCTGGAGTGGTACTGAGTCCCAATCACACACCAGGAAAGAGCCAAATCAATCCAGACCTCTATTAATACCAGCTGGAGTGTTACCGAGTCCCACTCACACACCAGGAAAGAGGCAATTAAATCCAGGCCTCTATTAATACCAGCTGGAGTGGAACTGAGTCTCACTCACACACCAGGAAAGAGTCAATTCAATCCAGGCCTCTATTAATACCAGCTGGAGTGGTACTGAGCCCCACTCACACACCAGGAAAGAGTCAATTCAATCCAGGCCTCTATTAATACCAGCTGAAGTGGTACTGAGTCCCACTCACTCACCAGGAAGGAGCCAATTCAATCCAGACCTCTATTAATACCAGCTGGAGTGGTACTGAGTCCCACTCACTCCCCAGGAAGGAGCCAATTCAATCCAGGCCTCTATTAATACCAGCTGGAGTGGAACTGAGCCCCACTCACACACAGGAAAGAGTCAATTTAAACCAGCCCTCTATTAATACCAGCTGGAGTGGTACTGAGTCCCACTCACTCACCAGGAAGGAGCCAGTTCAATCCAGACCTCTATTAATACCAGCTGGAGTGGTACTGAGTCCCACTCACTCACCAGGAAGGAGCCAATTCAATCCAGGCCTCTATTAATACCAGCTGGAGTGGTACTGAGTCCCACTCACTCACCAGGAAGGAGCCAATTCAATCCAGGCCTCTATTAATACCAGCTGGAGTGGTACTGAGTCCCACTCACTCACCAGGAAGGAGCCAATTCAATCCAGACCTCTATTAATACCAGCTGGAGTGGCACTGAGTCCCACTCACACACCAGAAAGAGTCAATTTAAACCAAGCCTCTATTAATACCAGCTGGAGTGGTACTGAGTCCCACTCACTCACCAGGAAGGAGCCAATTCAATCCAGCCCTCTATTAATACCAGCTGGAGTGGTACTGAGCCACACACACTCACCAGGAAGGAGCCAATTCAATCCAGACCACTATTAATACCAGCTGGAGTGGTACTGAGTCCCACTCCCACACCAGCTAATAGGCAATTCAATCCAGGCCTCTTCATACCAGCTCGAGTGGTACTGAGACCCACTCACACATCAAAAAGAGGCAATTCAATCCAGCCCTCTTCATACCAGCTCGAGTGGTACTGAGACCCACTCACACACCAGCTAAGAGGCAATTCAATCCAGGTCTCTATCAATACCAGCTGGAGTGGTACTGAACCCCACTCACACAACAGGAAAGAGCCAATTCAATTCAGGTCTATATAAATACCAGCTGAAGTGGTTCTGAGCCCCACTCTCACACCAGGAAAGAGCCAAATCAATCAAAACCTCTATTAATACGAGCTGGAGTGGTACTGAGTCCCACTCACACACCAGGAAAGAGGCAATTCAATCCAGGCCTCTATTAATACCAGCTGGAGTGGAACTGAGTCTCACTCACACACCAGGGAAGAGCCATTTCGATCCAGGGCTCTATCTATAGCGACAGGAGTGGCACCGAGTCCCCCTCACACACCAGAAAGAGTCAATTTAAACCAGCCCTCTATTAATACCTGCTGGAGTGGTACTGAGTCCCACTGACTCACCAGGAAGGAGCCAATTCAATCCAGACCTCTATTAATACCAGCTGGATTGGTACTGAGTCCCACTGATTGACCAGGAAGGAGCCAATTCAATCCAGACCTCTATTAATACCAGCTGGATTGGTACTGAGTCCCACTCACTCACCAGGAAGGAGTAAATTACATCTAGACCTCTATTAATACCAGCTGGAGTGGTACTGAGCCCCACTCACTCACCAGGAAGTAGCCAATTCAATCCAGACCTCTATCAATACCAGCTGGAGTGGTACTGAGTCCCACTCACTCACCAGGAAAGAGGCAATTCAATCCAGACCTCTATCAATACCAGCTGGAGTGGTACTGAGCCCCACTCACACACCAGGAAAGAGGCAATTCAATCCACACCTCTATCAATACCAGCTGGAGTGGTACTGAGTCCCATTCAAACACCAGGAAAGAGCCAAATCAATCCAGACCTCTATCAATACCAGCTGGAGTGGTACTGAGCCCCATTCACTCACCAGGAAAGAGCCAATTCAATCCAGACCTCTATAAATATCAGCTGGAGTGGAACTGAGTCTCATTCACACACCAGGAAAGAGTCAATTCAATCCAGGCCTCTATTAATACCAGCTGGAGTGGAACTGAGTCTCATTCACACACCAGGAAAGAGTCAAGTCAATCCAGGCCTCTATAAATATCAGCTGGAGTTGTACTGAGTCCCACTCACACACCAGGAAAGAGGCAATTCAATCCACACCTCTATAAATACCAGCTGCACTGTTACCGAGTCCCACCCACACACCAGGAAAGAGTCAATTCAATCCAGGCCTCTATAAATATCAGCTGGAGTTGTACTGAGCCCCACTTACACACCCGGACAGAGCCAATTCGATCCAGACCTCTATTAATACCAACTGGAGTGGTACTGAGTCCCACTCACACACCAGAAAGAGTCAATTTAAACCAGGCCTCTATTAATACCAACTGGAGTGGTACTGAGTCCCACTCACACACAGAAAAGAGGCAATTCAATCCAGACCTCTATTAATACCAGCTGGAGTGGTACTTAGTCCCACTCACACACCAGGAAAGAGTCAATTCAATCCAGGCCTCTATTAATACCAGCTGGAGTGGTACTGATCCCCACTCACACACCAGGAAAGTGCCAATTCAATCCAGACCTCTATTAATACCAGCTGGAGTGGTACCGAGTCCCACTCACACACCAGGAAAGAGCCAGATGAATCCAGACCTCTATTAATACCAGCTGGAGTGGTACTGAGCCCCACTCACTCACCAGGAAAGAGCCAGTTCAATCCAGACCTCGATGAGTACAAGCTGGTGTGGTACTGAGTCCCACTCAAACACCAGGAAAGAGCCAGATGAATCCAGACCTCTATTAATACCAGCTGGAGTGGTACTGAGCCCCACTCACTCACCAGGAAAGAGCCAGTTCAATCCAGACCTCGATGAGTACAAGCTGGTGTGGTACTGAGTCCCACTCAAACACCAGGAAAGAGCCAAATAAATTCAGACCTCTATTAATACCAGCTGGAGTGGTACTGTGTCCCACTCACACACCAGGAAAGAAACAATTCAATCCAGACCTCTGTTCATACCAGCTGGAGTGGTACTGAGTCTCACTCACACAGCAGTAAAGGGTCAATTCAATCCAGACCTCTTATTAACACCAGCTGGAGTGGTACTGAGCCCCACTCACGCACCAGGAAGGTGCCAATTCAATCCAGACCTCTATTAATACCAGCTGGAGTGGTACTGAGTCCCACTGACTCACGAGGAAGGAGCCAATTCAATCCAGACCTCTATCAATACCAGCTGGAGAGGTACTGAGTCCCACACACACACAAGTTAAGAGGCAATTCAATCCAGTTCTCTATTAATACCAGCTGGAGTGGTACTGAGCCCCAAGCACACACCAGGAAAGAAACAATTCAATCCAGACCTCTGTTCATACCAGCTGGAGTGGGACTGAGTCCCACTCACACACCAGGAAAGAGCCAATTCAATCCAGGTCTCTATTAATACCAGCTGGAGTGGAACTGAGCCCCACTCAATCACCAGGGAGGAGCCAAATCAATCCAGACCTCTATTAACACCAGCTGGAGTGGTACTGAGTCCCACTCACTCACCAGTAAAGAGTCAATTCAATCCAGACCTCTTATTAACACCAGCTGGAGAGGTACTGAGCCCCACTCACTCACCAGGAAGGTCTCAATTCTATCCAGACCTCTATTAATACCAGCGGAAGTGGTACTGAGCCCCACTCACACACCAGGAAGGTGCCAATTCAACCCAGACCTCTATTAATACCAGCTGGAGTGGTACTGAGCCCCGCTCACTCACCAGGAAGGAGCCAATTCAAACCAGACCTCTATTAATACCAGCTGGAGTGGTACTGAGCCCCACTCACTCACCAGGAAGCAACCAATTCAATCCAGACCTCTATTAATACCAGCTGGAGTGGTACTGAGCCCCGCTCACTCACCAGGAAGGAGCCAATTCAAACCAGACCTCTATTAATACCAGCTGGAGTGGTACTGAGCCCCACTCAAACACCAGGAAGGAACCAATTCAATCCAGACCACTATTAATACCAGCTGGAGTGGTACTGACTCCCACTCAAACAACAGGAAAGAGCCAAATCAATCCAGACCTCTATTAATACCAGCTGGAGTGGTACTGAGTCCCAGTCACACACCAGGAAAGAGCCAATTCAATCCAGGCCTCGATAAATACCAGCTGGAGTGGGACTGAGCCCCACTCACACACCAGGAAAGAGCCAATTCAATCCAGACCTCTATTAACCCCAGCTGGAGTGGTACTGAGTCCCACTCACACACCAGGAAAGAGCCAATTCAAACCAGGCCTCTATTAACACCAGCTGGAGTGGTACCGAGACCCACTCACACACTAGGAAAGATACAATTAAATCCAGGTATCTATTAATGCCAGCTGGAGTGGTACTGAGTCCCACGCACACACCAGTAAAGAGAAATATTAATCCACACCTCTATTAATAGCAGCTGGAGTGGTACTGACTCACACTCACTCACTCACCAGGTAGGAGCCAATTCAATCCACACCTCTATTGATACCAGCTGGAGTGGAACTGAGCCCCACTCAATCACCAGGAAGGAGCCAATTCAATCCAGACCTCTATTTACACCAGCTGGAGTGGTACTGAGCCCCACTCACTCACCAGGAAGGAGCCAATTCAATCCAGATCTCGATTAATACCAGCTGGAGTGGTACTGAGCCCCACTCACACACCAGGAAGGAGCCAATTCAAACCAGACCTCTATTAATACCAGCTGGAGTGGTACTGAGCCCCACTCACACACCAGGAAGGAGCCAATTCAAACCAGACCTCTATTAATACCAGCTGGAGTGGTACTGAGTCCCACTCACACACCAGTAAAGGGTCAATTCAATCCAGACCTCTTATTAACACCAGCTGGAGAGGTACTGAGCCCCACTCACACACCAGGAAAGAGCCAATTCAATCCAGGCCTTGATAAATACCAGCTGGAGTGGGACTGAGCCCCACTCACACTCCAGGAAAGAGCCAATTCAATCCAGACCACTATTAACCCCAGCTGGAGTGGTACTGAGTCCCACTCACACACCAGGAAAGAGCCAATTCAATCCAGGCCTCAATAAATACCAGCTGGAGTGGTACCGAGACCCATTCACACACCAGGAAAGAGTCAATTCAAACCAGACCTCTATTAACACCAGCTGGAGTGGTCCTGAGTCCCACTCACACACCAGGAAAGATACAATTAAATCCAGGTATCTATTAATGCCAGCTGGAGTGGTACTGAGTCCCACGCACACACCAGTAAAGAGAAATATCAATCCACACCTCTATTAATAGCAGCTGGAGTGGTACTGACTCACACTCACTCACTCACCAGGTAGGAGCCAATTCAATCCAGACCTCTATTAATACCAGCTGGAGAGGTACTGATCCCCACTCACCCACCAGGAAAGAGGCAATTCAATCCAGATCTATTTTAATACCAGCTGGAGTGGAACTGAGCCCCACTCAATCACCAGGAAGGAGCCAATTCAATCCAGACCTCTATTTACACCAGCTGGAGTGGTACTGAGCCCCACTCACTCACCAGGAAGGAGCCAATTCAATCCAGACCTCGATTAATACCAGCTGGAGTGGTACTGAGCGCCACTCACACAGCAGGAAGGAGCCAATTCAAACCAGACCTCTATTAATACCAGCTGGAGTGGTACTGAGTCCCACTCACACACCAGTAAAGGGTCAATTCAATCCAGACCTCTTATTAACACCAGCTGGAGAGGTACTGAGCCCCACTCACACACCAGGAAGGTGCCAATTCAATCCAGACCTCTATTAATACCAGCTGGAGTGGTACTGAGCCCCACTCACACACCAGGAAGGAGCCAATTCAATCCAGACCTCTATTAATACCAGCTGGAGTGGTACTGAGCCCCACTCACTCACCAGGAAGGTGGCAATTCAATCCAGACCTCTATTAATACCAGCTGGAGTGGTACTGAGCCCCACTCACACACAAGTTAAGAGGCAATTCAATCCAGTTCTCTATTAATACCAGCTGGAGAGGTACTGAGTCCCACTCAAACACCAGGAAAGAGCCAAATCAATCCAATCCTCTTTTAATACCAGCTGGAGTGGAACTGAGCCCCAAGCACACACCAGGAAAGAAACAATTCAATCCAGACCTCTGTTCATACCAGCTGGAGTGGGACTGAGTCCCACTCACACACCAGCTAAGAGGCAATTCAATCCAAGTCTCTATCAATACGAGCTGGAGTGGTACTGAACCCCACTCACACACCAGGAAAGAGCCAATTCAATCCAGGTCTCTATTAATACCAGCTGGAGTGGAACTGAGCCCCACTCAATCACCAGGGAAGAGCCAATTCAATCCAGACCTCTATTAATACCAGCTGGAGAGGTTCTGAGTCCCACTCAAACACCAGGAAAAAGCCAATTCAATCCAGGTCTCTATTAATACCAGCTGGAGTGGAACTGAGCCCCACTCAATCACCAGGGAAGAGCCAATTCAATCCAGACCTCTATTAATACCAGCTGGAGAGGTACTGAGACCCACTCACTCACCAGTAAAGAGTCAATTCAATCCAGACCTCTTATTAACACCAGCTGGAGAGGTACTGAGCCCCACTCACTCACCAGGAAGGTCTCAATTCTATCCAACCTCCATTAATACCAGCTGAAGTGGTACTGAGCCCCACTCACTCACCAGGAAGGAACCAATTCAATCCAGACCTCTATTAATACCAGCTGGAGTGGTACTGAGCCCCACTCACTCACCAGGAAGGAACCAATTCAATCCAGACCTCTATTAATACCAGCTGGAGTGTTACTGAGCCCCACTCACTCACCAGGAAAGAGCCAATTCAATCCAGGCCTCGATAAATACCAGCTGGTGTGGGACTGAGCCCCACTCACACACCAGGAAAGAGCCAATTCAATCCAGACCTCTATTAACCCCAGCTGGAGTGGTACTGAGTCCCATTCAAACAACAGGAAAGAGCCAAATCAATCCAGACCTCTATTAATACCAGCTGGAGTGGTACCGAGTCCCACTCACACACCAGGAAAGAGCCAATTCAATCCAGGCCTCGATAAATACCAGCTGGAGTGGGACTGAGCCCCACTCACACACCAGGAAAGAGCCAATTCAATCCAGACCTCTATTAACCCCAGCTGGAGTGGTACTGAGCCCCACTCACACACCAGGAAAGAGCCAATTCAAACCAGGCCTCTATTAACACCAGCTGGAGTGGTACCCAGACCCACTCACACACCAGGAAAGATACAATTAAATCCAGGTATCTATTAATGCCAGCTGGAGTGGTACTGAGTCCCACGCACACACCAGTAAAGAGAAATATCAATCCACACCTCTATTAATAGCAGCTGGAGTGGTACTGACTCACACTCACTCACTCACCAGGTAGGAGCCAATTCAATCCACACCTCTATTAATACCAGCTGGAGTGGAACTGAGCCCCACTCAATCACCAGGAAGGAGCCAATTCAATCCAGACCTCTATTTACACCAGCTGGAGTGGTACTGAGCCCCACTCACTCACCAGGAAGGAGCCAATTCAATCCAGATCTCGATTAATACCAGCTGGAGTGGTACTGAGCCCCACTCACACACCAGGAAGGAGCCAATTCAAACCAGACCTCTATTAATACCAGCTGGAGTGGTACTGAGCCCCACTCACACACCAGGAAGGAGCCAATTCAAACCAGACCTCTATTAATACCAGCTGGAGTGGTACTGAGTCCCACTCACACACCAGTAAAGGGTCAATTCAATCCAGACCTCCTATTAACACCAGCTGGAGAGGTACTGAGCCCCACTCACACACCAGGAAAGAGCCAATTCAATCCAGGCCTCGATAAATACCAGCTGGAGTGGGACTGAGCCCCACTCACACTCCAGGAAAGAGCCAATTCAATCCAGACCACTATTAACCCCAGCTGGAGTGGTACTGAGTCCCACTCAAACACCAGGAAAGAGCCAATTCAATCCAGGCCTCGATAAATACCAGCTGGAGTGGTACCGAGACACACTCACACACCAGGAAAGAGTCAATTCAAACCAGACCTCTATTAACACCAGCTGGAGTGGTACTGAGTCCCACTCACACACCAGGAAAGATACAATTAAATCCAGGTATCTATTAATGCCAGCTGGAGTGGTACTGAGTCCCACGCACACACCAGTAAAGAGAAATATCAATCCACACCTCTATTAATAGCAGCTGGAGTGGTACTGACTCACACTCACTCACTCACCAGGTAGGAGCCAATTCAATCCAGACCTCTATTAATACCAGCTGGAGAGGTACTGATCCCCACTCACCCACCAGGAAAGAGGCAATTCAATCCAGATCTCTTTTAATACCAGCTGGAGTGGAACTGAGCCCCACTCAATCACCAGGAAGGAGCCAATTCAATCCAGACCTCTATTTACACCAGCTGGAGTGGTACTGAGCCCCACTCACTCACCAGGAAGGAGCCAATTCAATCCAGACCTCGATTAATACCAGCTGGAGTGGTACTGAGCGCCACTCACACAGCAGGAAGGAGCCAATTCAAACCAGACCTCTATTAATACCAGCTGGAGTGGTACTGAGTCCCACTCACACACCAGTAAAGGGTCAATTCAATCCAGACCTCTTATTAACACCAGCTGGAGAGGTACTGAGCCCCACTCACACACCAGGAAGGTGCCAATTCAATCCAGACCTCTATTAATACCAGCTGGAGTGGTACTGAGCCCCACTCACACACCAGGAAGGAGCCAATTCAAACCAGACCTCTATTAATACCAGCTGGAGTGGTACTGAGTCCCACTCACACACCAGTAAAGGGTCAATTCAATCCAGACCTCTTATTAACACCAGCTGGAGAGGTACTGAGCCCCACTCACACACCAGGAAAGAGCCAATTCAATCCAGATCTCTTTTAATACCAGCTGGAGTGGAACTGAGCCCCACTCAATCACCAGGAAGGAGCCAATTCAATCCAGACCTCTATTTACACCAGCTGGAGTGGTACTGAGCCCCACTCACTCACCAGGAAGGAGCCAATTCAATCCAGACCTCGATTAATACCAGCTGGAGTGGTACTGAGCGCCACTCACACACCGTGAAGGAGCCAATTCATACCAGACCTCTATTAATACCAGCTGGAGTGGTACTGAGTCCCACTCACACACCAGTAAAGGGTCAATTCAATCCAGACCTCTTATTAACACCAGCTGGAGAGGTACTGAGCCCCACTCACACACCAGGAAGGTGCTAATTCAATCCAGACCTCTATTAATACCAGCTGGAGTGGTACTGAGCCCCACTCACACACCAGGAAGGAGCCAATTCAAACCAGACCTCTATTAATACCAGCTGGAGTGGTACTGAGTCCCACTCACACACCAGTAAAGGGTCAATTCAATCCAGACCTCTTATTAACACCAGCTGGAGAGGTACTGAGCCCCACTCACACACCAGGAAAGAGCCAATTCAATCCAGGCCTCGATAAATACCAGCTGGAGTGGGACTGAGCCCCACTCACACTCCAGGAAAGAGCCAATTCAATCCAGACCACTATTAACCCCAGCTGGAGTGGTACTGAGTCCCACTCACACACCAGGAAAGAGCCAATTCAATCCAGGCCTCGATAAATACCAGCTGGAGTGGTACCGAGACCCACTCACACACCAGGAAAGAGTCAATTCAAACCAGACCTCTATTAACACCAGCTGGAGTGGTACTGAGTCCCACTCACACACCAGGAAAGATACAATTAAATCCAGGTATCTATTAATGCCAGCTGGAGTGGTACTGAGTCCCACGCACACACCAGTAAAGAGAAATATCAATCCACACCTCTATTAATAGCAGCTGGAGTGGTACTGACTCACACTCACTCACTCACCAGGTAGGAGCCAATTCAATCCAGACCTCTATTAATACCAGCTGGAGAGGTACTGATCCCCACTCACCCACCAGGAAAGAGGCAATTCAATCCAGATCTCTTTTAATACCAGCTGGAGTGGAACTGAGCCCCACTCAATCACCAGGAAGGAGCCAATTCAATCCAGACCTCTATTTACACCAGCTGGAGTGGTACTGAGCCCCACTCACACACCAGGAAGGAGCCAATTCAATCCAGACCTCTATTAATACCAGCTGGAGTGGTACTGAGCCCCACTCACACACCAGGAAGGTGCCAATTCAATCCAGACCTCTATTAATACCAGCTGGAGTGGTACTGAGCCCCACTCACACACCAGGAAGGAGCCAATTCAAACCAGACCTCTATTAATACCAGCTGGAGTGGTACTGAGTCCCACACACACACAAGTTAAGAGGCAATTCAATCCAGTTCTCTAATAATACCAGCTGGAGAGGTACTGAGTCCCACTCAAACACCAGGAAAGAGCCAAATCAATCCAATCCTCTTTTAATACCAGCTGGAGTGGAACTGAGCCCCAAGCACACACCAGGAAAGAAACAATTCAATCCAGACCTCTGTTCATACCAGCTGGAGTGGGACTGAGTCCCACTCACACACCAGCTAAGAGGCAATTCAATCCAAGTCTCTATCAATACGAGCTGGAGTGGTACTGAACCCCACTCACACACCAGGAAAGAGCCAATTCAATCCAGGTCTCTATTAATACCAGCTGGAGTGGAACTGAGCCCCACTCAATCACCAGGGAAGAGCCAATTCAATCCAGACCTCTATTAATACCAGCTGGAGAGGTTCTGAGTCCCACTCAAACACCAGGAAAAAGCCAATTCAATCCAGGTCTCTATTAATACCAGCTGGAGTGGAACTGAGCCCCACTCAATCACCAGGGAAGAGCCAATTCAATCCAGACCTCTATTAATACCAGCTGGAGAGGTACTGAGTCCCACTCACTCACCAGTAAAGAGTCAATTCAATCCAGACCTCTTATTAACACCAGCTGGAGAGGTACTGAGCCCCACTCACTCACCAGGAAGGTCTCAATTCTATCCAACCTCCATTAATACCAGCTGAAGTGGTACTGAGCCCCACTCACTCACCAGGAAGGAACCAATTCAATCCAGACCTCTATTAATACCAGCTGGAGTGGTACTGAGCCCCACTCACTCACCAGGAAGGAACCAATTCAATCCAGACCTCTATTAATACCAGCTGGAGTGTTACTGAGCCCCACTCACTCACCAGGAAAGAGACAATTCAATCCAGGCCTCGATAAATACCAGCTGGTGTGGGACTGAGCCCCACTCACACACCAGGAAAGAGCCAATTCAATCCAGACCTCTATTAACCCCAGCTGGAGTGGTACTGAGTCCCATTCAAACAACAGGAAAGAGCCAAATCAATCCAGACCTCTATTAATACCAGCTGGAGTGGTACCGAGTCCCACTCACACACCAGGAAAGAGCCAATTCAATCCAGGCCTCGATAAATACCAGCTGGAGTGGGACTGAGCCCCACTCACACACCAGGAAAGAGCCAATTCAATCCAGACCTCTATTAACCCCAGCTGGAGTGGTACTGAGTCCCACTCACACACCAGGAAAGAGCCACTTCAAACCAGGCCTCTATTAACACCAGCTGGAGTGGTACCGAGACCCACTCACACACCAGGAAAGATACAATTAAATCCAGGTATCTATTAATGCCAGCTGGAGTGGTACTGAGTCCCACGCACACACCAGTAAAGAGAAATATCAATCCACACCTCTATTAATAGCAGCTGGAGTGGTACTGACTCACACTCACTCACTCACCAGGTAGGAGCCAATTCAATCCACACCTCTATTAATACCAGCTGGAGTGGAACTGAGCCCCACTCAATCACCAGGAAGGAGCCAATTCAATCCAGACCTCTATTTACACCAGCTGGAGTGGTACTGAGCCCCACTCACTCACCAGGAAGGAGCCAATTCAATCCAGATCTCGATTAATACCAGCTGGAGTGGTACTGAGCCCCACTCACACACCGGGAAGGAGCCAATTCAAACCAGACCTCTATTAATACCAGCTGGAGTGGTACTGAGCCCCACTCACACACCAGGAAGGAGCCAATTCAAACCAGACCTCTATTAATACCAGCTGGAGTGGTACTGAGTCCCACTCACACACCAGTAAAGGGTCAATTCAATCCAGACCTCTTATTAACACCAGCTGGAGAGGTACTGAGCCCCACTCACACACCAGGAAAGAGCCAATTCAATCCAGGCCTCGATAAATACCAGCTGGAGTGGGACTGAGCCCCACTCACACTCCAGGAAAGAGCCAATTCAATCCAGACCACTATTAACCCCAGCTGGAGTGGTACTGAGTCCCACTCACACACCAGGAAAGAGCTAATTCAATCCAGGCCTCGATAAATACCAGCTGGAGTGGTACCGAGACCCACTCACACACCAGGAAAGAGTCAATTCAAACCAGACTTCTATTAACACCAGCTGGAGTGGTACTGAGTCCCACTCACACACCAGGAAAGATACAATTAAATCCAGGTATCTATTAATGCCAGCGGAGTGGTACTGAGTCCCACGCACACACCAGTAAAGAGAAATATCAATCCACACCTCTATTAATAGCAGCTGGAGTGGTACTGACTCACACTCACTCACTCACCAGGTAGGAGCCAATTCAATCCAGACCTCTATTAATACCAGCTGGAGAGGTACTGATCCCCACTCACCCACCAGGAAAGAGGCAATTCAATCCAGATCTCTTTTAATACCAGCTGGAGTGGAACTGAGCCCCACTCAATCACCAGGAAGGAGCCAATTCAATCCAGACCTCTATTTACACCAGCTGGAGTGGTACTGAGCCCCACTCACTCACCAGGAAGGAGCCAATTCAATCCAGACCTCGATTAATACCAGCTGGAGTGGTACTGAGCGCCACTCACACACCAGGAAGGAGCCAATTCAAACCAGACCTCTATTAATACCAGCTGGAGTGGTACTGAGTCCCACTCACACACCAGTAAAGGGTCAATTCAATCCAGACCTCTTATTAACACCAGCTGGAGAGGTACTGAGCCCCACTCACACACCAGGAAGGTGCCAATTCAATCCAGACCTCTATTAATACCAGCTGGAGTGGTACTGAGCCCCACTCACACACCAGGAAGGAGCCAATTCAATCCAGACCTCTATTAATACCAGCTGGAGTGGTACTGAGCCCCACTCACACACCAGGAAGGTGCCAATTCAATCCAGACCTCTATTAATACCAGCTGGAGTGGTACTGAGCCCCACTCACACACCAGGAAGGAGCCAATTCAAACCAGACCTCTATTAATACCAGCTGGAGTGGTACTGAGTCCCACACACACACAAGTTAAGAGGCAATTCAATCCAGTTCTCTATTAATACCAGCTGGAGAGGTACTGAGTCCCACTCAAACACCAGGAAAGAGCCAAATCAATCCAATCCTCTTTTAATACCAGCTGGAGTGGAACTGAGCCCCAAGCACACACCAGGAAAGAAACAATTCAATCCAGACCTCTGTTCATACCAGCTGGAGTGGGACTGAGTCCCACTCACACACCAGCTAAGAGGCAATTCAATCCAAGTCTCTATCAATACGAGCTGGAGTGGTACTGAACCCCACTCACACACCAGGAAAGAGCCAATTCAATCCAGGTCTCTATTAATACCAGCTGGAGTGGAACTGAGCCCCACTCAATCACCAGGGCAGAGCCAATTCAATCCTGACCTCTATTAATACCAGCTGGAGAGGTTCTGAGTCCCACTCAAACACCAGGAAAAAGCCAATTCAATCCAGGTCTCTATTAATACCAGCTGGAGTGGAACTGAGCCCCACTCAATCACCAGGGAAGAGCCAATTCAATCCAGACCTCTATTAATACCAGCTGGAGAGGTACCGAGTCCCACTCACTCACCAGTAAAGAGTCAATTCAATCCAGACCTCTTATTAACACCAGCTGGAGAGGTACTGAGCCCCACTCACTCACCAGGAAGGTCTCAATTCTATCCAACCTCTATTAATACCAGCTGAAGTGGTACTGAGCCCCACTCACTCACCAGGAAGGAACCAATTCAATCCAGACCTCTATTAATACCAGCTGGAGTGGTACTGAGCCCCACTCACTCACCAGGAAGGAACCAATTCAATCCAGACCTCTATTAATACCAGCTGGAGTGTTACTGAGCCCCACTCACTCACCAGGAAAGAGCCAATTCAATCCAGGCCTCGATAAATACCAGCTGGTGTGGGACTGAGCCCCACTCACACACCAGGAAAGAGCCAATTCAATCCAGACCTCTATTAACCCCAGCTGGAGTGGTACTGAGTCCCATTCAAACAACAGGAAAGAGCCAAATCAATCCAGACCTCTATTAATACCAGCTGGAGTGGTACCGAGACCCACTCACACACCAGGAAAGAGGCAATTAAATCCAGGTCCCTATTAATACCAGCTGGAGTGGTACTGAGTCCCACGCACACACCAGTAAAGAGAAATATCAATCTACACCTCTATTAATAGCAGCTGGAGTGGTACTGACTCCCACTCAAAGACCAGGAAAGAGGCAAATCAATCCACACCTCGATAAATACCAGCTGGAGTGGGACTGAGTCCGAATCACACGCCAGGAAAGAGGCAATTCAATCCAGCTCTCTATTAATACCAGCTGGAGTGGAACTGAGCCCCACTCAATCACCAGGGAGGAGCCAATTCAATCCAGGTCTCTATTAATACCAGCTGGAGTGGAACTGAGCCCCACTCAATCACCAGGGAGGAGCCAATTCAATCCAGACCTCTATTAATACCAGCTGGAGAGGTACTGAGTCCCACTCACTCACCAGTAAAGAGTCAATTCAATCCAGACCTCTTATTAACACCAGCTGGAGAGGTACTGAGCCCCACATACACACCAGGAAGGTGTCAATTCTATCCAGACCTCTATTAATAACAGCTGCAGTGGTACTGAGCCCCACTCACACACCAGGAAGGTGCCAATTCAATCCAGACCTCTATTAATACCAGCTGGAGTGGTACTGATCCCCACTCACACACCAGGAAGGAGCCAATTCAATCCAGACCTCTATTAATATCAGCTGGAGAGGTAATGAGTCCCAGTCACACACCAGGAAACAGGCAATTCAATCCAGGCCTCGATAAATACCAGCTGGAGAGGTACTGAGTCCCACTCACTCACCAGGAAGGAGCCAATTCAATCCAGACCTCTATTAATACCAGCTGGAGTGGTACTGAGTCCCACTCACTCACCAGGGTAGAGAAATATCAATCCACAGCTCTATAAATACCGGCTGCAGTGTTACCGAGCCCCAAAGACACAACAGGAAAGAGGCAATTAAATCCAGGCCTCTATTAATACCAGCTGGAGTGGTACTGAGTCCCAAGCACACATCAGGAAAGAAACAATTCAATGCAGACCTCTGTTCATACCAGCTGGAGTGGGACTGAGTCCCACTCACACACCAGCTAAGAGGCAATTCAATCCAGGTCTCTATCAATACCAGGTGGAGAGGTACTGAAGCCCACTCACTCACCAGTAAAGAGTCAGTTCAATCCAGACCTCTTATTAACACCAGCTGGAGAGGTACTGAGCCTTACTCACACACCAGGAAAGAGGCAATTAAATCCAGGCCTCTATTAATACCAGCTGGAGTGGTACTGAGTCCCAGTCACACACCAGGAAAGAGGCAATTTAATCCAGGCCTCTATTAATACGAGCTGGAGTGGTACTGAGTCCCACTCACACACCAGGAAAGAGCCAATTAAATCCAGGCCTCTATTAATACCAGCTGGAGTGGTACTGAGTCCCACTCACACACCAGGAAAGAAATATATCAATCCACACCTCTATAAATACCAGTTGCAGTGTTACCGAGTCCCACTGACACACCAGGAAAGATTCAATTAAATCCTGGCCTCTATTAATACCAGCTGGAGTGGTACTGAGGCTCACTCACACACCAGGAAAGAGCCAATTCAATCCAGGCCTCTATAAATACCAGCTGAAGTGGTACTGAGTCCCACTCACACACCAGGAAAGAGCCAATTCAATCCAAGTCTCTATTAATACCAGCTGGAGTGGTACTGAGCCCTACTCACACACCAGGAAAGAGCCAATTCAATCCAAGTCTCTATTAATACCAGCTGGAGTGGTACTGAGCCCCACTCACACACCAGGAAAGAGCCAATTCAATCCAAGTCTCTATTAATACCAGCTGGAGTGGTACTGAGCCCCACTCACACACCAGGAAAGAGCCAATTCAATCCAAGTCTCTATTAATACCAGCTGGAGTGGTACTGAGCCCCAATCACACACCAGGAAAGAGGCAATTAAATCCAGGCCTCTATTAATACCAGCTGGAGTGGTACTGAGTCCCAGTCACACATCAGGAAAGAGGCAATTTAATCCAGGCCTCTATTAATACGGGCTGGAGTGGTACTGAGTCCCACTCACACACCAGGAAAGAGCCAATTCAATCCAGGCCTCTATAAATACCAGCTGAAGTGGTACGGAGTCCCACTCACACACCAGGAAAGCGCCAATTCAATCCAGACCTCTATTAACACCAGCTGGAATGGTACTGAGTCCCACTCACTCACCAGTAAAGAGTCAATTCAATCCACACCTCTATTCATACCAGCTGGAGTGGTACTGAGTCCCACTCACTCACCAGTAAAGAGTCAATTCAATCCAGGTCTCTATTAATACCAGCTGGAGTGGTACTGAGCCCCTGTCACGCACGAGGAAAGAGTCAATTCAATCCAGGCCTCTATTAATACCAGCTGGAGAGGTACTGAGTCCCTCTCACACACCAGGAAAGAGTCAAATCAATCCAGGCCTCTATTAATACCAGCTGGAGTGGAACTGAGTCTCACACACACACCAGGAAAGAGTCAATTCAATCCAGACCTCTTTTAATACCAGCTGGAGTGGGACTGAGTCCCACTCTCACACACCAGGAAAGAGGCAATTCAATCCAGACCTCTATTAATATCAGCGGGATTGGAACTGAGTCCCATTCACTCACCAGGATGGAGCCAATTCCATCCAGACCTCTATTAATACCAGCTGGAGTGGTACTGAGTCTCACTCACTCACCAGGAAAGAGGCAATTCAATCCAGGTCTCTATTAATACAAGCTGGAGTGGTACTGAGTCCCACTCACTCACCAGGATGGAGCCAATTCAATCCAGATCTCTATTAATACCAGCTGGAGTGGTACTGAGTCCCACTCACTCACCAGGATGGAGCCAATTCAATCCAGACCACTATGAATACCAGCTGGAGTGTTACCGAGTCCCACTCACACACCAGGAAAGTGGCAATTAAATCCAGGCCTCTATTTATAGCGACTGGAGTGGGACTGACCCCCACTCACACACCAGGAAAGAGCCAAATCAATCCAGATCTCTATAAATACCAGCTGGAGTGGTACTGAGCCCCACTCACTCACCAGGCAGGAGCCAAGTCAATCCAGACCACTATTAATACCAGCTGGAGAGGTCATGAGCCCCACTCACTCACCAGGAAGGTGCCAATTCAATCCAGACCTCTATTAATACCAGCTGGAGTGGTACTGTGTCCCACTCACTCACCAGGAAGGAGCCAAGTCAATCCAGACCACTATCAATACCAGCTGGAGTGGTACTGAGTCCCACTCAAACACCAGGAAAGAGTCAATTCAATCCAGGCCTCTATTAATACCAGCTGGAGTCGAACTGAGTCCCACTCACACACCAGGAAAGAGCCTATTCAATCTTGGTCTCTATTAATACCAGCTGGAGTGGACCTGAGTCCCACTCACACACCAGGAAAGAGTCAATTCAATCCAGGCCTCTATTAATACCAGCTGGAGTGGTACTGAGTCCCACTCACACACCAGGAAAGAGTCAATTCAATCCAGGCCTCCATTAATACCAGCTGGAGTGGTACTGAGTCCCACACACACACCAGGAAAGAGGCAATTCAATCCAGACCTCTATGACTACAAGCTGGTGTGGTACTGAGTCCCTATCACACACCAGCTGCCAGGCAATTCAATCCAGGTCTCTATGAATACCAGATGGAGTGGAACTGACTCCCACACACACACCAGGAAAAGTCAATTCAAACCAGGCCTCTAGTAATACCAGCTGGAGTGGTACTGAGCCCCTCTTATACACCAGGAAAGAGCCAATTCAATCCAGACCTCTTAATACCAGCTGGAGTGGGACTGAGCCCCACTCACTCACCAGGAAGGAGCCAATTCAATCCAGACCTCTTAATACCAGCTGGAGTCGGACTGGGCCCCACTCACTCACCAGGAAGGTGCCAATTCAAGCCAGACCTCTATTAACACCAGCTGGAGTGGTACTGAATCCCACTCACACACCAGGATAGAGAAATATCAATTCACAGCTCTATAAATACCAGCTGCAGTGTTACCGAGCCCCAATCACACACCAGGAAAGAGGCAATTAAATCCAGGCCTCTATTAATACCAGCTGGAGTGGTACTGAGTCCCAGTCACACACCAGGAAAGAGGCAATTTAATCCAGGCCTCGATAAATACCAGCTGGAGTGGGACTGAGCCCCACTCACACACCAGGAAAGAGCCAATTCAATCCAGACCTCTATTAACCTTAGCTGGAGTGGTACCGAGACCCACTCACAAACCAGGAAAGAGACAATTAAATCCAGGTCTCTATTAATACCAGCTGGAGTGGTACTGAGTCCCACTCACACACCAGGGTAGAGAAATATCAATCCACAGCTCTATAAATACCGGCTGCAGTGTTACCGAGCCCCAAAGACACAACAGGAAAGAGGCAATTAAATCCAGGCCTCTATTAATACCAGCTGGAGTGGCACTGAGTCCCACTCACACACCAGGAAAGCGCCAATTCAATCCAGACCTCTATTAACACCAGCTGGAGTGGTACCGAGACCCAATGACACATCAGGAAAGAGGCAATTCAATCCAGGCCTCTATAAAGACCAGCTGAAGTGGTTCTGAGCCCCACTCACTCACCAGTTAAGAGACAATTCAATACAGGCCTCTGTTAATGCCAGCTGGAGTTGTACTGAGTCCCACTCACACCTCAGGAAAGAGCCAATTCAATCCAGGCCTCTATTCATCCCAGCTGGAGTGGAACTGAGTCCCCCACACACAGCAGGAAAGAGTCAATTCAATCCAGGCCTCTATAAATACCAGCTGGAGTGGTACTGAGCCCCACTCACACACCAGGAAAGAGCCAAATCAATCCAGGTCTCTATTATTACCAGCTGGAGTGGTACTGAGCCCCACTCACACACCAGGAAAGAGCCAAATCAATCCAGGTCTCTATTATTACCAGCTGGAGTGGGACTGAGTCCCACTCTCACACACCAGGAAAGAGGCAATTCAATCCAGATCTCTATTAATATCAGCTGGAGTGGTACTGAGGCCCACTCACACACCAGGAAAGAGTCAATTCAATCCAGGCCTCTATTAATACCAGCTGGAGTGGAACTGAGTCCCACTCACACACCAGGAAAGAGTCAATTCAATCCAGACCTCTTTTAATACCAGCTGGAGTGGGACTGAGTCCCACTCTCACACACCAGGAAAGAGTCAATTCAATCCAGACCTCTTTTAATACCAGCTGGAGTGGGACTGAGTCCCACTCACACACCAGGAAAGAGTCAATTCAATCCAGACCTCTTTTAATACCAGCTGGAGTGGGACTGAGTCCCACTCTCACACACCAGGAAAGAGTCAATTCAATCCAGACCTCTTTTAATACCAGCTGGAGTGGGACTGAGTCCCACTCACACACCAGGAAAGAGTCAATTCAATCCAGACCTCTTTTAATACCAGCTGGAGTGGGACTGAGTCCCACTCACACACCAGGAAAGAGTCAATTCAATCCAGACCTCTATCAATACCAGCTGGAATGGTACTGAGTCCCACTCACACACCAGGAAAGAGTCAATTCAATCCAGACCTCTTTTAATACCAGCTGGAGTGGGACTGAGTCCCACTCTCACACACCAGGAAAGAGTCAATTCAATCCAGACCTCTTTTAATACCAGCTGGAGTGGGACTGAGTCCCACTCACACACCAGGAAAGAGTCAATTCAATCCAGACCTCTTTTAATACCAGCTGGAGTGGGACTGAGTCCCACTCTCACACACCAGGAAAGAGTCAATTCAATCCAGACCTCTTTTAATACCAGCTGGAGTGGGACTGAGTCCCACTCACACACCAGGAAAGAGTCAATTCAATCCAGACCTCTTTTAATACCAGCTGGAGTGGGACTGAGTCCCACTCACACACCAGGAAAGAGTCAATTCAATCCAGACCTCTATCAATACCAGCTGGAATGGTACTGAGTCCCACTCACACACCAGGAAAGAGGCAATTCAATCCAGACCTCTATTAATAACAGCTGGAGTGGGACTGAGCCCCATTCACTCACCAGGATGGAGCCAATTCAATCCAGACCTCTATTAATACCAGCTGGAGTGGTACTGAGTCCCACTCACACTCCAGGAAAGAGCCAATTCAATCCAGGCCTCTATTTATAGCGACTGGAGTGGGACTGACCCCCACTCACACTCCATGAAAGAGGCAATTAAATCCAGGCCTCTATTTATAGCGACTGGAGTGGGACTGACCCCCACTCACACACCAGGAAAGAGCCAATTCAATCCAGACCTCTATTAATACCAGCTGGAGTGGTACAGATCCCCACTCACTCCCCAGCAAAGAGCCAATTCAATCCAGGCCTCTATTAGTACCAGCTGGAGTGGTACTGAGTCACACTCACACACCAGGAAAGAGCTAATTCAATCCGCACCTCTTAATACCAGCTGGAGTGGTACTGAGTCCCACTCAAACACCAGGAAAGAGACAATTAAATCCAGGTCTCTATTTCTACCAGCTGGAGTGGTACTGAGTTCCACTCACACACCAGGAAAGAGGCAATTAAAGCGAGGCCTCTATTAATACCAGCTGGAGTGGACCTGAGTCCCACTCACACACCAGGAAAGAGTCAATTCAAACCAGGCCTCTATTAATACCAGCTGGAGTGGAACTGAGTCCCACTCTCACACCAGGAAAGAGCCAATTCAATCCAGACCTCTTAATACCAGCTGGAGTGGGACTGGGCCCCACACACTCACCAGGAATGTGCCAATTCAAGCCAGACCTCTATTAACACCAGCTGGAGTGGGACTGAGTCCCACTCGCTTAGCAGGAAAGAGCCAATTCAATCCAGACCTCTTAATACCAGCTGGAGTGGGATTGAGCCCCAGACACACACCTGGAAAGAACCAATCCAATCCAGACCTCTTAATCCCAGCTGGAGTGGGACTGAGCCCCACTCACTCACCTGGAAGGAGCCAATTCGATCCAGACCTCTATTAATACCAGCTGGAGTGGTACTGAGTCCCACTCACTCACCAGGAAAGATTCAATTCAATCCAGACATTTTATTAACACCAGCTGAAGTGGTACTGAGCCCCACTCACTCACCAGGAAGGTGCCAATTCAATCCAGACCTCTATTAATACCAGCTGGAGTGGTACTGAGCCCCACTCACACACCAGGAAGGAGCCAATTCCATCCAGACCTATATTAATACCAGCTGGAGTGGTACTGAGCCCCACTCACACACCAGGAAGGAGCCAATTCCATCCAGACCTATATTAATACCAGCTGGAGTGGTACTGAGTCCCACTCACTCACCAGGAAAGCGCCAATTCAATCCAGACCTCTATGAATACAAGCTGGTGTGGTACTGAGTCCCACTCACACAGCAGGAAAGAGCCAAGTCATTGCAGACCACTATGAATACAAGCTGGAGTGGTACTGTGTCCCGCTCACACACCAGGAAAGAGGCAATTCAATCCAGCCCTCTATTATTACAAGCGGGAGTGGTACTGAGTCCCACTCACACACCAGGAAAGAGTCAATTCAATCCAGACCTCGATTAATACCAGCTGGAGTGGGACTGAGCCCCATTCACTCACCAGGAAAGAGGCAATTCAATCCAGGTCTCTATTAATACAAGCGGGAGAGGTACTGAGCCCCACTCACTCACCAGGATGGAGCCAATTCAATCCAGATCTCTATTAATACCAGCTGGAGTGTTACCGAGTCCCACTCACACACCAGGAAAGAGGCAATTAAATCCAGGCCTCTATTTATAGCGACTGGAGTGGGACTGACCCCCACTCACACACCAGGAGAGAGCCAATTCAATCCAGGATTCTATTAATACCAGCAGGAATGGTACTGAGTCCCACTCACACACCAGGATGGAGCCAATTCAATCCAGACCTCTATTAATACCAGCTGGAGTGGCACTGAGTCACACTCACACACAAGGAGAGAGCCAATTCAATCCAGACCTCTATTAATACCAGCTGGAGTGGTACTGAGCCCCACTCACACACCAGGAAAGAGAAATATCAATCCACACCTCAATAAATAACAGCTGGAGTGTTACCGAGTTCCACTCACACACCAGGAAAGAGGCAATTAAAGCCAGGCCTCTATTAATACCAGCTGGAGTGGTACTGAGTCCCACTCACACACCAGGAAAGAGTCAATTCAAACCAGGCCTCTATTAATACCAGCTGGAGTGGTACCGAGTCCCACTCACACACCAGGAAAGAGCCAATTCAATCCAGACCTCTTAATACCAGCTGGAGTGGGACTGATCCCCACTCACTCACCAGGAAGGAGCCAATCCAATCCAGACCTCTAAATACCAGCTGGAGTGGAACTGAGCCCCACTCACTCACCAGGAAGGAGCCAATTCAATCCAGACCTCTTAATACCAGCTGGAGTGGGACTGGGCCCCACTCACTCACCAGGAATGTGCCAATTCAAGCCAGACCTCTATTAACACCAGCTGGAGTGGGACTGAGTCCCACTCGCTTAGCAGGAAAGAGCCAATTCAATCCAGACCTCTTAATACCAGCTGGAGTGGGATTGAGCCCCAGACACACACCTGGAAAGAACCAATCCAATCCAGACCTCTTAATCCCAGCTGGAGTGGGACTGAGCCCCACTCACACAACTGGAAGGAGCCAATTCGATCCAGACCTCTATTAATACCAGCTGGAGTGGTACTGAGTCCCACTCACTCACCAGGAAAGAGTCAATTCAATCCAGACATTTTATTAACACCAGCTGAAGTGGTACTGAGCCCCACTCACTCACCAGGAAGGTGCCAATTCAATCCAGACCTCTATTAATACCAGCTGGAGTGGTACCGAGCCCCACTCACACACCAGGAAGGAGCCAATTCCATCCAGACCTATATTAATACCAGCTGGAGTGGTACTGAGCCCCACTCACTCACCAGGAAAGAGCCAATTCAATCCAGACCTCTATGAATACAAGCTGGTGTGGTACTGAGTCCCTCTCTCACACCAGGAAAGAGCCAAGTCATTGCAGACCACTATGAATACCAGCTGGAGTGGTACTGTGTCCCGCTCACACACCAGGAAAGAGGCAATTCAATCCAGCCCTCTATTATTACAAGCGGGAGTGGTACTGAGTCCCACTCAAACACCAGGAAAGAGCCAAATCAATCCAGACCTCTATTAATACCAGCTGGAGTGGTACTGAGTCCCACTCAAACACCAGGAATGAGCCAAATCCTTCCAGACCTATATTAATACCAGCTGGAGTGGCACTGAGTCCCACTCACACACCAGGAAAGAGGCAATTCAATCCACACCTCGATAAATACCAGCTGGAGTGGTACTGAGCCCCACTCACACACCAGGAATGAGCCAAATCCATCCAGACCTATATTAATACCAGCTGGAGTGGCACTGAGTCCCACTCACACACCAGGAAAGAGGCAATTCAATCCAGAACTCTATTAAAACCAGCTGGAGTGGTACTGAGTCCCACTCACACACCAGGAAAGAGAAATATCAATCCAGACCTCTACTAATACCAGCTGCATTGTTACCGAGTCCCACTCACACACCAGGAAAGAGGCAATTAAATCCAGGCCTCTATTAATACCAGCTGGAGTGGTTCTGAGTCCCACTCACACACCAGGAAAGAGGCAATTAAATCCAGGCCTCTATTAATACCAGCTGGAGTGGTACTGAGTCCCACTCACACACCAGGAAAGAGGCAATTCAATCCAGGTCTCTATTAATACCAGCTGGAATGGTACTGAGTCCCACTCAAACACCAGGAAAGAGCCAAATCAATCCAGACCTCTATTAATACCAGCTGGAGTGGCACTGAGTCCCACTCACACACCAGGAAAGAGGCAATTCAATCCACACCTCGATAAATACCAGCTGGAGTGTTACTGAGTCCCACTCACACACCAGGAAAGAGGCAATTCAATCGAGCACTCTATTAATACCAGCTGGAGTGTTACCTAGACCCACTCACACACCAGGAAAGAGGAAATTAATTCCAGGTCTCCATTAATACAAGCTGGAGTGGTACTGAGTCCCACTCACACACCAGGAAAGAGGCAATTCAATCGAGGTCTCTATTAATACCAGCTGGAGTGGTACTGAGTCCCACTCACTCACCAGGAAGGAGCCAATTCAATCCAGACCTCTATTTATACCAGCTGGAGTGGTACTGAGTCCCACTCAAACACCAGGAAAGAGCCAAATCAATCCAGACCTCTTCTAATACCAGCTGGAGTGGTACTGAGCCCCAAGCACACACCAGGAAAGAAACAATTCAATCCAGACCTCTGTTCAAACCAGCTGGAGTGGGACTGAGTCCCACTCACACACCAGGAAAGAGGAAATTAATTCCAGGTCTCTATTAATACCTGCTGGAGTGGTACTGAGACCCACTCACTCACCAATAAAGAGTCAATTCTATCCAGACCTCTTATTAACACCAGCTGGAGAGGCACTGAGTCCCACTCACACACCAGGATAGAGAAATATCAATCCACAGCTCTATAAATACCAGCTGGAGTGGGACTGAGCCCCACTCACACACCAGGAAAGAGCCAATTCAATCCAGACCTCTATTAACCCCCGCTGGAGTGGTACCGAGACCCAATGAGACACCAGGAAAGAGGCAATTAAATCCAGGTCTCTATTAATACCAGCTGGAGTGGTACTGAGTCCCACTCACACACCAGGAAAGAAAAATATCAATCCACACCTCTATAAATACCAGTTGCAGTGTTACCGAGTCCCACTCACACACCAAAAAGCGTCAATTAAATCCAGGCCTCTATTAATACCAGCTGGAGTGGTACTGAGTCTCACTCAAACTCCAGGAAAGAGCCAATTCAATCCAGGCCTCTATAAATACCAGCTGAAGTGGTACTGAGCCCCACTGACACACCAGGAAAGAGTCAATTAAATCCTGGCCTCTATTAATACCAGCTGGAGTGGTACTGAGTCTCACTCACACACCAGGGAAGAGCCAATTCAATCCAGGCCTCTATTAATACCAGCTGGAGAGGTACTGAGTCCCACTCACACACCAGGAAAGAGTCAAATCAATCCAGGCCTCTATTAATACCAGCTGGAGTGGTACTGAGTCCCACTCACACACCAGGAAAGAGTCAATTCAAACCAGGCCTCTATTAATACCAGCTGGAGTGGTACCGAGTCCCACTCACACACCAGGAAAGAGCCAATTCAATCCAGACCTCTTAATACCAGCTGGAGTGGGACTGATCCTCACTCACTCACCAGGAAGGAGCCAATCCAATCCAGACCTCTAAATACCAGCTGGAGTGGAACTGAGCCCCACTCACTCACCAGGAAGGAGCCAATTCAATCCAGACCTCTTAATACCAGCTGGAGTGGGACTGGGCCCCACTCACTCACCAGGAATGTGCCAATTCAAGCCAGACCTCTATTAACACCAGCTGGAGTGGGACTGAGTCCCACTCGCTTAGCAGGAAAGAGCCAATTCAATCCAGACCTCTTAATACCAGCTGGAGTGGGATTGAGCCCCAGACACACACCTGGAAAGAACCAATCCAATCCAGACCTCTTAATCCCAGCTGGAGTGGGACTGAGCCCCACTCACACAACTGGAAGGAGCCAATTCGATCCAGACCTCTATTAATACCAGCTGGAGTGGTACTGAGTCCCACTCACTCACCAGGAAAGAGTCAATTCAATCCAGACATTTTATTAACACCAGCTGAAGTGGTACTGAGCCCCACTCACTCACCAGGAAGGTGCCAGTTCAATCCAGACCTCTATTAATACCAGCTGGAGTGGTACCGAGCCCCACTCACACACCAGGAAGGAGCCAATTCCATCCAGACCTATATTAATACCAGCTGGAGTGGTACTGAGCCCCACTCACTCACCAGGAAAGAGCCAATTCAATCCAGACCTCTATGAATACAAGCTGGTGTGGTACTGAGTCCCTCTCTCACACCAGGAAAGAGCCAAGTCATTGCAGACCACTATGAATACCAGCTGGAGTGGTACTGTGTCCCGCTCACACACCAGGAAAGAGGCAATTCAATCCAGCCCTCTATTATTACAAGCGGGAGTGGTACTGAGTCCCACTCAAACACCAGGAAAGAGCCAAATCAATCCAGACCTCTATTAATACCAGCTGGAGTGGTACTGAGTCCCACTCAAACACCAGGAATGAGCCAAATCCTTCCAGACCTATATTAATACCAGCTGGAGTGGCACTGAGTCCCACTCACACACCAGGAAAGAGGCAATTCAATCCACACCTCGATAAATACCAGCTGGAGTGGTACTGAGCCCCACTCACACACCAGGAATGAGCCAAATCCATCCAGACCTATATTAATACCAGCTGGAGTGGCACTGAGTCCCACTCACACACCAGGAAAGAGGCAATTCAATCCAGAACTCTATTAAAACCAGCTGGAGTGGTACTGAGTCCCACTCACACACCAGGAAAGAGAAATATCAATCCAGACCTCTACTAATACCAGCTGCATTGTTACCGAGTCCCACTCACACACCAGGAAAGAGGCAATTAAATCCAGGCCTCTATTAATACCAGCTGGAGTGGTTCTGAGTCCCACTCACACACCAGGAAAGAGGCAATTAAATCCAGGCCTCTATTAATACCAGCTGGAGTGGTACTGAGTCCCACTCACACACCAGGAAAGAGGCAATTCAATCCAGGTCTCTATTAATACCAGCTGGAATGGTACTGAGTCCCACTCAAACACCAGGAAAGAGCCAAATCAATCCAGACCTCTATTAATACCAGCTGGAGTGGCACTGAGTCCCACTCACACACCAGGAAAGAGGCAATTCAATCCACACCTCGATAAATACCAGCTGGAGTGTTACTGAGTCCCACTCACACACCAGGAAAGAGGCAATTCAATCGAGCACTCTATTAATACCAGCTGGAGTGTTACCTAGACCCACTCACACACCAGGAAAGAGGAAATTAATTCCAGGTCTCCATTAATACAAGCTGGAGTGGTACTGAGTCCCACTCACACACCAGGAAAGAGGCAATTCAATCGAGGTCTCTATTAATACCAGCTGGAGTGGTACTGAGTCCCACTCACTCACCAGGAAGGAGCCAATTCAATCCAGACCTCTATTTATACCAGCTGGAGTGGTACTGAGTCCCACTCAAACACCAGGAAAGAGCCAAATCAATCCAGACCTCTTCTAATACCAGCTGGAGTGGTACTGAGCCCCAAGCACACACCAGGAAAGAAACAATTCAATCCAGACCTCTGTTCAAACCAGCTGGAGTGGGACTGAGTCCCACTCACACACCAGGAAAGAGGCAATTAATTCCAGGTCTCTATTAATACCTGCTGGAGTGGTACTGAGACCCACTCACTCACCAATAAAGAGTCAATTCTATCCAGACCTCTTATTAACACCAGCTGGAGAGGCACTGAGTCCCACTCACACACCAGGATAGAGAAATATCAATCCACAGCTCTATAAATACCAGCTGCAGTGGTACCGAGCCCCAATCACACACCAGGAAAGAGGCAATTTAATCCAGGCCTCGATAAATACCAGCTGGAGTGGGACTGAGCCCCACTCACACACCAGGAAAGAGCCAATTCAATCCAGACCTCTATTAACCCCCGCTGGAGTGGTACCGAGACCCAATGAGACACCAGGAAAGAGGCAATTAAATCCAGGTCTCTATTAATACCAGCTGGAGTGGTACTGAGTCCCACTCACACACCAGGAAAGAAAAATATCAATCCACACCTCTATAAATACCAGTTGCAGTGTTACCGAGTCCCACTCACACACCAAAAAGCGTCAATTAAATCCAGGCCTCTATTAATACCAGCTGGAGTGGTACTGAGTCTCACTCAAACTCCAGGAAAGAGCCAATTCAATCCAGGCCTCTATAAATACCAGCTGAAGTGGTACTGAGCCCCACTGACACACCAGGAAAGAGTCAATTAAATCCTGGCCTCTATTAATACCAGCTGGAGTGGTACTGAGTCTCACTCACACACCAGGGAAGAGCCAATTCAATCCAGGCCTCTATTAATACCAGCTGGAGAGGTACTGAGTCCCACTCACACACCAGGAAAGAGTCAAATCAATCCAGGCCTCTATTAATACCAGCTGGAGTGGAACTGAGTCTCACACACACACCAGGAAAGAGTCAATTCAATCCAGACCTCATTTAATACCAGCTGGAGTGGGACTGAGTCCCACTCTCACACACCAGGAAAGAGGCAATTCAATCCAGACCTCTATTAATATCAGCGGGATTGGAACTGAGTCCCATTCACTCACCAGGATGGAGCCAATTCCATCCAGACCTCTATTAATACCAGCTGGAGTGGTACTGAGTCACACTCACACACCAGGAAAGTGGCAATTAAATCCAGGCCTCTATTTATAGCGACTGGAGTGGGACTGACCCCCACTCACACACCAGGAAAGAGCCAAATCAATCCAGATCTCTATAAATACCAGCTGGAGTGGTACTGAGCCCCACTCACTCACCAGGAAGGAGCCAAGTCAATCCAGACCTCTATTAATACCAGCTGGAGTGGTACTGAGCCCCACTCACTCACCAGGAAGGAGCCAAGTCAATCCAGACCACTATCAATACCAGCTGGAGTGGTACTGAGTCCCACTCAAACACCAGGAAAGAGTCAATTCAATCCAGACATCTATTAATACCAGCTGGAGTGGAACTGAGTCCCACTCACACACCAGGAAAGAGCCTATTCAATCTTGGTCTCTATTAATACCAGCTGGAGTGGACCTGAGTCCCACTCACACACCAGGAAAGAGTCAATTCAATCCAGGCCTCTATGAATACAAGCTGGTGTTGTACTGAGTCCCACTCACACAGCAGGAAAGAGCCAAGTCATTGCAGACCACTATGAATACAAGCTGGAGTGGTACTGTGTCCCGCTCACACACCAGGAAAGAGGCAATTCAATCCAGCCCTCTATTATTACAAGCTGGAGTGGTACTGAGTCCCACTCAAACACCAGGAAAGAGTCAATTCAATCCAGACCTATATTAATACCAGCTGGAGTGGTAATGAGTTCCACACACACACCATGAGGTGCCAATTGAAAGCACATTTCTATTATTATCATCTGGAGTGTTACTGAGCCCCACTCACTCACCAGGAAAGAGTCAATTCAATCCAGACCTATATTAATACCAGCTGGAGTGGTACTGAGCCCCACTCACTCACCAGGAAAGTGTCAATTCAAACCAGGCCTCTATTAATACCAGCTGGAGTGGTACTGAGCCCCACTCACACACCAGGAAAGAGTCAATTCAATCCAGACCTATATTAATACCAGCTGGAGTGGTACTGAGCCCCACTCACACACCAGGAAAGAGGCAATTCAATCCAGACCTATATTAATACCAGCTGGAGTGGTACTGAGTCCCACTCACTCACCAGGAAAGTGTCAATTCAAACCAGGCCTCTATTAATACCAGCTGGAGTGGTACTGAGCCCCACTCAAACACAAGGTAAGAGCCAAATCAATCGAGACCTCTATTAATACCAGCTGGAGTGGTACTGAGTCTCACTCACACACCAGGAAAGAGGCAATTCAATCCAGACCCCTATCAATACCAGCTGGCGCGTACTGAGCCTCACTCACTCACCAGGAAGGAGCCAAGTCAATCCAGACCACTATCAATACCAGCTGGAGTGGTACTGAGTCCCACTCAAACACCAGGAAAGAGTCAATTCAATCCAGACATCTATTAATACCAGCTGGAGTGGAACTGAGTCCCACTCACACACCAGGAAAGAGCCTATTCAATCTTGGTCTCTATTAATACCAGCTGGAGTGGACCTGAGTCCCACTCACACACCAGGAAAGAGTCAATTCAATCCAGGCCTCTATTAATACCAGCTGGAGTGGTACTGAGTCCCACTCACACACCAGGAAAGAGCCAATTCAATCCAGACCTCTATGACTACAAGCTGGTGTGGTACTGAGTCCCTATCACACACCAGCTGACAGGCAATTCAATCCAGGTCTCTATGAATACCAGATGGAGTGGAACTGAGTCCCACACACACACCAGGAAAAGTCAATTCAAACCAGGCCTCTAGTAATACCAGCTGGAGTGGAACTGAGTCCCACTCACACACCAGGAAAGAGCCAATTAAATCCAGACCTCTATTAGTAACAGCTGGAGTGGAACTGAGCCCCTCTTATACTCCATGAAAGAGCCAATTCAATCCAGACCTCTTAATACCAGCTGGAGTGGTACTGAGTCCCACTCACTCACCAGGAAGGAGCCAATTCAATCCAGACCTCTTAATACCAGCTGGAGTCGGACTGGGCCCCACTCACTCACCAGGAATGTGCCAATTCAAGCCAGACCTCTATTAATACCAGCTGGAGTGGGACTGAGCCCCACTCACTCACCAGGAAGAAGCCAATTCAATCCAGACCTCTTAATACCAGCTGGAGTCGGACTGGGCCCCACTCACTCACCAGGAATGTGCCAATTCAAGCCAGACCTCTATTAACACCAGCTGGAGTGGTACTGAATCCCACTCACACACCAGGATAGAGAAATATCAATTCACAGCTCTATAAATACCAGCTGCAGTGTTACCGAGCCCCAATCACACACCAGGAAAGAGGCAATTAAATCCAGGCCTCTATTAATACCAGCTGGAGTGGTACTGAGTCCCAGTCACACACCAGGAAAGCGGCAATTTAATCCAGACCTCTATTAACCTTAGCTGGAGTGGTACCGAGACCCACATACAAACCAGGAAAGAGACAATTAAATCCAGGTCTCTATTAATACCAGCTGGAGTGGTACTGAGTCCCACTCACACACCAGGGTAGAGAAATATCAATCCACAGCTCTATAAATACCGGCTGCAGTGTTACCGAGCCCCAAACACACAACAGGAAAGAGGCAATAAAATCCAGGCCTCTATTAATACCAGCTGGAGTGGTACTGAGTCCCACTCACACACCAGGAAAGCGCCAATTCAATCCAGGCCTCTATAAATCCCAGCTGAAGTGGTACTGAGTCCCACTCACACACCAGGAAAGCGCCAATTCAATCCAGACCTCTATTAACACCAGCTGGAGTGGTACCGAGACCCAATGACACATCAGGAAAGAGGCAATTCAATCCAGGCCTCTATAAAGACCAGCTGAAGTGGTTCTGAGCCCCACTCACTCACCAGTTAAGAGACAATTCAATACAGGCCTCTGTTAATGCCAGCTGGAGTTGTACTGAGTCCCACTCACACCTCAGGAAAGAGCCAATTCAATCCAGGCCTCTATTCATCCCAGCTGGAGTGGAACTGAGTCCCCCACACACAGCAGGAAAGAGTCAATTCAATCCAGGCCTCTATAAATACCAGCTGGAGTGGTACTGAGCCCCACTCACACACCAGGAAAGAGCCAAATCAATCCAGGTCTCTATTATTACCAGCTGGAGTGGTACTGAGGCCCACTCACACACCAGGAAAGAGTCAATTCAATCCAGGCCTCTATTAATACCAGCTGGAGTGGAACTGAGTCCCACTCACACACCAGGAAAGAGTCAATTCAATCCAGGCCTCTATAAATACCAGCTGGAGTGGTACTGAGCCCCACTCACACACCAGGAAAGAGTCAATTCAATCCAGGCCTCTATTAATACCAGCTGGAGTGGTACTGAGTCCCACTCACACACCAGGGTAGAGAAATATCAATCCACAGCTCTATAAATACCGGCTGCAGTGTTACCAAGCCCCAAACACACAACAGGAAAGAGGCAATTAAATCCAGGCCTCTATTAATACCAGCTGGAGTGGTACTGAGTCCTACTCACACACCAGGAAAGCGCCAATTCAATCCAGGCCTCTATAAATCCCAGCTGAAGTGGTACTGAGTCCCACTCACACACCAGGAAAGCGCCAATTCAATCCAGACCTCTATTAACACCAGCTGGAGTGGTACCGAGACCCAATGACACATCAGGAAAGAGGCAATTCAATCCAGGCCTCTATAAAGACCAGCTGAAGTGGTTCTGAGCCCCTCTCACTCACCAGTTAAGAGACAATTCAATACAGGCCTCTGTTAATGCCAGCTGGAGTTGTACTGAGTCCCACTCACACCTCAGGAAAGAGCCAATTCAATCCAGGCCTCTATTCATCCCAGCTGGAGTGGAACTGAGTCCCCCACACACAGCAGGAAAGAGTCAATTCAATCCAGGCCTCTATAAATACCAGCTGGAGTGGTACTGAGCCCCACTCACACACCAGGAAAGAGCCAAATCAATCCAGGTCTCTATTATTACCAGCTGGAGTGGTACTGAGGCCCACTCACACACCAGGAAAGAGTCAATTCAATCCAGGCCTCTATTAATACCAGCTGGAGTGGAACTGAGTCCCACTCACACACCAGGAAAGAGTCAATTCAATCCAGACCTCATTTAATACCAGCTGGAGTGGGACTGAGTCCCATTCACACACCAGAAAAGAGTCAATTCAATCCAGACCTCTTTTAATACCAGCTGGAGTGGGACTGAGTCCCACTCACTCACCAGGAAAGAGTCAATTCAATCCAGACCTCTATTAATATCAGCCGGATTGGTACTGAGTCCCACTCACACACCAGGAAAGAGCTAATTCAATCCAGACCTCTTAATACCAGCTGGAGTGGTACTGAGCCCCACTCACTCACCAGGAAGGAGCCAATTCAATCCAGGCCTCTATTAATACCAGCTGGAGTGGTACTGAGCCCCACTCACTCACCAGGAAGGAGCCAATTCAATCCAGACATCTATTAATACCAGCTGGAGTGGTACTGAGTCACACTCACAAACAAGGAGAGAGCCAATTCAATCCAGGATTCTATTAATACCAGCAGGAGTGGTACTGAGTCCCACTCACTCACCAGGAAGGAGCCAATTCAATCCAGGCCTCTATTAATACCAGCTGGAGTGGTACTGAGCCCCACTCACTCACCAGGAAGGAGCCAATTCAATCCAGACATCTATTAATACCAGCTGGAGTGGTACTGAGTCCCACTCACACACCAGGAAAGAGAAATATCAATCCACACCTCCATAAATAACAGCTGGAGTGTTACCGAGTTCCACTCACACACCAGGAAAGAGGCAATTAAAGCCAGGCCTCTATTAATACCAGCTGGAGTGGTACCGAGTCCCACTCACACACCAGGAAAGAGCCGATTCAATCTTGGTCTCTATTAATACCAGCTGGAGTGGACCTGAGTCCCACTCACACACCAGGAAAGAGTCAATTCAAACCAGGCCTCTATTAATACCAGCTGGAGTGGTACTGAGGCCCACTCACACACCAGGAAAGAGTCAATTCAAACCAGGCCTCTATTAATACCAGCTGGAGTGGTACCGAGTCCCACTCACACACCAGGAAAGAGCCGATTCAATCTTGGTCTCTATTAATAGCAGCTGGAGTGGACCTGAGTCCCACTCACACACCAGGAAAGAGTCAATTCAAACCAGGCCTCTATTAATACCAGCTGGAGTGGAACTGAGTCCCACTCACACAGCAGGAAAGAGCCAAGTCATTGCAGACCACTATGAATACAAGCTGGAGTGGTACTGTATCCCGCTCACACACCAGGAAAGAGGCAATTCAATCCAGCCCTCTATTATTACAAGCTGGAGTGGTACTGAGTCCCACTCAAACACCAGGAAAGAGTCAATTCAATCCAGACCTATATTAATACCAGCTGGAGTGGTAATGAGTTCCACACACACACCATGAGGTGCCAATTGAAAGCACATTTCTATTATTATCATCTGGAGTGTTACTGAGCCCCACTCACTCACCAGGAAAGAGTCAATTCGATCCAGACCTATATTAATACCAGCTGGAGTGGTACTGAGCCCCACTCACTCACCAGGAAAGTGTCAATTCAAACCAGGCCTCTATTAATACCAGCTGGAGTGGTACTGAGCCCCACTCACACACCAGGAAAGAGTCAATTCAATCCAGACCTATATTAATACCAGCTGGAGTGGTACTGAGCCCCACTCACACACCAGGAAAGAGGCAATTCAATCCAGACCTATATTAATACCAGCTGGAGTGGTACTGAGTCCCACTCACTCACCAGGAAAGTGTCAATTCAAACCAGGCCTCTATTAATACCAGCTGGAGTGGTACTGAGCCCCACTCAAACACAAGGTAAGAGCCAAATCAATCGAGACCTCTATTAATACCAGCTGGAGTGGTACTGAGTCCCACTCACACACCAGGAAAGAGGCAATTTAATCCAGACCCCTATCAATACCAGCTGGCGCGTACTGAGCCTCACTCACTCACCAGGAAGGAGCCAAGTCAATCCAGACCACTATCAATACCAGCTGGAGTGGTACTGAGTCCCACTCAAACACCAGGAAAGAGTCAATTCAATCCAGACATCTATTAATACCAGCTGGAGTGGAACTGAGTCCCACTCACACACCAGGAAAGAGCCTATTCAATCTTGGTCTCTATTAATACCAGCTGGAGTGGACCTGAGTCCCACTCACACACCAGGAAAGAGTCAATTCAATCCAGGCCTCTATTAATACCAGCTGGAGTGGTACTGAGTCCCACTCACACACCAGGAAAGAGCCAATTCAATCCAGACCTCTATGACTACAAGCTGGTGTGGTACTGAGTCCCTATCACACACCAGCTGACAGGCAATTCAATCCAGGTCTCTATGAATACCAGATGGAGTGGAACTGAGTCCCACACACACACCAGGAAAAGTCAATTCAAACCAGGCCTCTAGTAATACCAGCTGGAGTGGAACTGAGTCCCACTCACACACCAGGAAAGAGCCAATTAAATCCAGACCTCTATTAGTAACAGCTGGAGTGGAACTGAGCCCCTCTTATACACCATGAAAGAGCCAATTCAATCCAGACCTCTTAATACCAGCTGGAGTGGTACTGAGTCCCACTCACTCACCAGGAAGGAGCCAATTCAATCCAGACCTCTTAATACCAGCTGGAGTCGGACTGGGCCCCACTCACTCACCAGGAATGTGCCAATTCAAGCCAGACCTCTATTAATACCAGCTGGAGTGGGACTGAGCCCCACTCACTCACCAGGAAGAAGCCAATTCAATCCAGACCTCTTAATACCAGCTGGAGTCGGACTGGGCCCCACTCACTCACCAGGAATGTGCCAATTCAAGCCAGACCTCTATTAACACCAGCTGGAGTGGTACTGAATCCCACTCACACACCAGGATAGAGAAATATCAATTCACAGCTCTATAAATACCAGCTGCAGTGTTACCGAGCCCCAATCACACACCAGGAAAGAGGCAATTAAATCCAGGCCTCTATTAATACCAGCTGGAGTGGTACTGAGTCCCAGTCACACACCAGGAAAGCGGCAATTTAATCCAGACCTCTATTAACCTTAGCTGGAGTGGTACCGAGACCCACATACAAACCAGGAAAGAGACAATTAAATCCAGGTCTCTATTAATACCAGCTGGAGTGGTACTGAGTCCCACTCACACACCAGGGTAGAGAAATATCAATCCACAGCTCTATAAATACCGGCTGCAGTGTTACCGAGCCCCAAACACACAACAGGAAAGAGGCAATAAAATCCAGGCCTCTATTAATACCAGCTGGAGTGGTACTGAGTCCCACTCACACACCAGGAAAGCGCCAATTCAATCCAGGCCTCTATAAATCCCAGCTGAAGTGGTACTGAGTCCCACTCACACACCAGGAAAGCGCCAATTCAATCCAGACCTCTATTAACACCAGCTGGAGTGGTACCGAGACCCAATGACACATCAGGAAAGAGGCAATTCAATCCAGGCCTCTATAAAGACCAGCTGAAGTGGTTCTGAGCCCCACTCACTCACCAGTTAAGAGACAATTCAATACAGGCCTCTGTTAATGCCAGCTGGAGTTGTACTGAGTCCCACTCACACCTCAGGAAAGAGCCAATTCAATCCAGGCCTCTATTCATCCCAGCTGGAGTGGAACTGAGTCCCCCACACACAGCAGGAAAGAGTCAATTCAATCCAGGCCTCTATAAATACCAGCTGGAGTGGTACTGAGCCCCACTCACACACCAGGAAAGAGCCAAATCAATCCAGGTCTCTATTATTACCAGCTGGAGTGGTACTGAGGCCCACTCACACACCAGGAAAGAGTCAATTCAATCCAGGCCTCTATTAATACCAGCTGGAGTGGAACTGAGTCCCACTCACACACCAGGAAAGAGTCAATTCAATCCAGGCCTCTATAAATACCAGCTGGAGTGGTACTGAGCCCCACTCACACACCAGGAAAGAGTCAATTCAATCCAGGCCTCTATTAATACCAGCTGGAGTGGTACTGAGTCCCACTCACACACCAGGGTAGAGAAATATCAATCCACAGCTCTATAAATACCGGCTGCAGTGTTACCAAGCCCCAAACACACAACAGGAAAGAGGCAATTAAATCCAGGCCTCTATTAATACCAGCTGGAGTGGTACTGAGTCCTACTCACACACCAGGAAAGCGCCAATTCAATCCAGGCCTCTATAAATCCCAGCTGAAGTGGTACTGAGTCCCACTCACACACCAGGAAAGCGCCAATTCAATCCAGACCTCTATTAACACCAGCTGGAGTGGTACCGAGACCCAATGACACATCAGGAAAGAGGCAATTCAATCCAGGCCTCTATAAAGACCAGCTGAAGTGGTTCTGAGCCCCACTCACTCACCAGTTAAGAGACAATTCAATACAGGCCTCTGTTAATGCCAGCTGGAGTTGTACTGAGTCCCACTCACACCTCAGGAAAGAGCCAATTCAATCCAGGCCTCTATTCATCCCAGCTGGAGTGGAACTGAGTCCCCCACACACAGCAGGAAAGAGTCAATTCAATCCAGGCCTCTATAAATACCAGCTGGAGTGGTACTGAGCCCCACTCACACACCAGGAAAGAGCCAAATCAATCCAGGTCTCTATTATTACCAGCTGGAGTGGTACTGAGGCCCACTCACACACCAGGAAAGAGTCAATTCAATCCAGGCCTCTATTAATACCAGCTGGAGTGGAACTGAGTCCCACTCACACACCAGGAAAGAGTCAATTCAATCCAGACCTCATTTAATACCAGCTGGAGTGGGACTGAGTCCCATTCACACACCAGAAAAGAGTCAATTCAATCCAGACCTCTTTTAATACCAGCTGGAGTGGGACTGAGTCCCACTCACACACCAGGAAAGAGTCAATTCAATCCAGACCTCTATTAATATCAGCCGGATTGGTACTGAGTCCCACTCACACACCAGGAAAGAGCTAATTCAATCCAGACCTCTTAATACCAGCTGGAGTGGTACTGAGCCCCACTCACTCACCAGGAAGGAGCCAATTCAATCCAGGCCTCTATTAATACCAGCTGGAGTGGTACTGAGCCCCACTCACTCACCAGGAAGGAGCCAATTCAATCCAGACATCTATTAATACCAGCTGGAGTGGTACTGAGTCACACTCACAAACAAGGAGAGAGCCAATTCAATCCAGGCTTCTATTAATACCAGCAGGAGTGGTACTGAGTCCCACTCACTCACCAGGAAGGGGCCAATTCAATCCAGGCCTCTATTAATACCAGCTGGAGTGGTACTGAGCCCCACTCACTCACCAGGAAGGAGCCAATTCAATCCAGACATCTATTAATACCAGCTGGAGTGGTACTGAGTCCCACTCACACACCAGGAAAGAGAAATATCAATCCACACCTCCATAAATAACAGCTGGAGTGTTACCGAGTTCCACTCACACACCAGGAAAGAGGCAATTAAAGCCAGGCCTCTATTAATACCAGCTGGAGTGGTACCGAGTCCCACTCACACACCAGGAAAGAGCCGATTCAATCTTGGTCTCTATTAATACCAGCTGGAGTGGACCTGAGTCCCACTCACACACCAGGAAAGAGTCAATTCAAACCAGGCCTCTATTAATACCAGCTGGAGTGGTACTGAGGCCCACTCACACACCAGGAAAGAGTCAATTCAAACCAGGCCTCTATTAATACCAGCTGGAGTGGTACCGAGTCCCACTCACACACCAGGAAAGAGCCGATTCAATCTTGGTCTCTATTAATACCAGCTGGAGTGGACCTGAGTCCCACTCACACACCAGGAAAGAGTCAATTCAAACCAGGCCTCTATTAATACCAGCTGGAGTGGAACTGAGTCCCACTCTCACACCAGGAAAGAGCTAATTCAATCCAGACCTCTATTAGTAACATCTGGAGTGGAACTGAGGCCCTCTCATACACCAGGAAAGAGCCAATTCAATCCAGACCTCTTAATACCAGCTTGAGTGGTACTGAGTCCCACTCACTCACCAGGAATGTGCCAATTCAATCCAGACCTCTATTAACACCAGCTGGAGTGGGACTGAGTCCCACTCGCTTAGCAGGAAAGAGCCAATTCAATCCAGACCTCTTAATACCAGCTGGAGTGGGATTGAGCCCCAGACACACACCTGGAAAGAACCAATCCAATCCAGACCTCTTAATCCCAGCTGGAGTGGGACTGAGCCCCACTCACTCACCTGGAAGGAGCCAATTCGATCCAGACCTCTATTAATACCAGCTGGAGTGGTACTGAGTCCCACTCACTCACCAGGAAAGAGTCAATTCAATCCAGACATTTTATTAACACCAGCTGAAGTGGTACTGAGCCCCACTCACTCACCAGGAAGGTGCCAATTCAATCCAGACCTCTATTAATACCAGCTGGAATGGTACTGAGCCCCACTCACACACCAGGAAGGAGCCAATTCCATCCAGACCTATATTAATACCAGCTGGAGTGGTACTGAGTCCCACTCACTCACCAGGAAAGAGCCAATTCAATCCAGACCTCTATGAATACAAGCTGGTGTGGTACTGAGTCCCACTCACACAGCAGGAAAGAGCCAAGTCATTACAGACCACTATGAATACAAGCTGGAGTGGTACTGTGTCCCGCTCACACACCAGGAAAGAGGCAATTCAATCCAGCCCTCTATTATTACAAGCTGGAGTGGTACTGAGTCCCACTCAAACACCAGGAAAGAGTCAATTCAATCCAGACCTATATTAATACCAGCTGGAGTGGTAATGAGTTCCACACACACACCATGAGGTGCCAATTGAAAGCACATTTCTATTATTATCATCTGGAGTGTTACTGAGCCCCACTCACTCACCAGGAAAGAGTCAATTCAATCCAGACCTATATTAATACCAGCTGGAGTGGTACTGAGCCCCACTCACTCACCAGGAAAGTGTCAATTCAAACCAGGCCTCTATTAATACCAGCTGGAGTGGTACTGAGCCCCACTCACACACCAGGAAAGAGTCAATTCAATCCAGACCTATATTAATACCAGCTGGAGTGGTACTGAGCCCCACTCACTCACCAGGAAAGTGTCAATTCAAACCAGGCCTCTATTAATACCAGCTGGAGTGGTACTGAGCCCCACTCACTCACCAGGAAGGAGCCAATTCAATCCAGACATCTATTAATACCAGCTGGAGTGGTACTGAGCCCCACTCAAACACAAGGTAAGAGCCAAATCAATCGAGACCTCTATTAATACCAGCTGGAGTGGTACTGAGTCCCACTCACACACCAGGAAAGAGGCAATTCAATCCAGACCCCTATCAATACCAGCTGGCGCGTACTGAGCCCCACTCACTCACCAGGAAGGAGCCAAGTCAATCCAGAACACTATCAATACCAGCTGGAGTGGTACTGAGTCCCACTCAAACACCAGGAAAGAGTCAATTCAATCCAGACATCTATTAATACCAGCTGGAGTGGAACTGAGTCCCACTCACACACCAGGAAAGAGCCTATTCAATCTTGGTCTCTATTAATACCAGCTGGAGTGGACCTGAGTCCCACTCACACACCAGGAAAGAGTCAATTCAATCCAGGCCTCTATGAATACAAGCTGGTGTGGTACTGAGTCCCACTCACACAGCAGGAAAGAGCCAAGTCATTGCAGACCACTATGAATACAAGCTGGAGTGGTACTGTGTCCCGCTCACACACCAGGAAAGAGGCAATTCAATCCAGCCCTCTATTATTACAAGCTGGAGTGGTACTGAGTCCCACTCAAACACCAGGAAAGAGTCAATTCAATCCAGACCTATATTAATACCAGCTGGAGTGGTACTGAGCCCCACTCAAACACAAGGTAAGAGCCAAATCAATCGAGACCTCTATTAATACCAGCTGGAGTGGTACTGAGTCCCACTCACACACCAGGAAGGAGCCAATTCAATCCAGACATCTATTAATACCAGCTGGTGTGGTACTGAGTCCCTCTCTCACACCAGGAAAGAGCCAAGTCATTGCAGACCACTATGAATACAAGCTGGAGTGGTACTGAGCCCCACTCAAACACCAGGAAAGAGGCAATTAAATCCAGGTCTCTATTAATACCAGCTGGAGTGGTACTGAGTCCCACTCACATACCAGGAAAGAGAAATATCAATCCACACCTCAATAAATAACAGCTGGAGTGTTACCGAGTTCCACTCACACACCAGGAAAGAGGCAATTAAAGCCAGGCCTCTATTAATACCAGCTGGAGTGGTACTGAGTCCCACTCACACACCAGGAAAGAGTCAATTCAAACCAGGCCTCTATTAATACCAGCTGGAGTGGTACCGAGTCCCACTCACACACCAGGAAAGAGCCTATTCAATCTTGGTCTCTATTAATACCAGCTGGAGTGGACCTGAGTCCCACTCACACACCAGGAAAGAGTCAATTCAAACCAGGCCTCTATTAATACCAGCTGGAGTGGAACTGAGTCCGACTCACACACCAGGAAAGAGCTAATTCAATCCAGACCTCTATTAGTAACAGCTGGAGTGGAACTGAGTCCCACTCACACACCAGGAAAGAGTCAATTCAAACCAGGCCTCTATTAATACCAGCTGGAGTGGGACTGAGCCCCTCTCATACACCAGGAAAGAGCCAATTCAATCCAGACCTCTTAATACCAGCTGGAGTGGGACTGGGCCCCACTCACTCACCAGGTATGTGCCAATTCAAGCCAGACCTCTAAATACCAGCTGGAGTGGGACTGAGCCCCACTCACTCACCAGGAAGGAGCCAATCCAATCCAGACCTCTAAATACCAGCTGGAGTGGGACTGAGCCCCACTCACTCACCAGGAAGGAGCCAATCCAATCCAGACCTCTTAATACCAGCTGGAGTGGGACTGAGCCCCACTCACTCACCAGGAAGGAGCCAATCCAATCCAGGCCTCTAAATACCAGCTGGAGTGGAACTGAGCCCCACTCACTCACCAGGAAGGAGCCAATTCAATCCAGACCTCTTAATACCAGCTGGAGTGGGACTGGGCCCCACTCACTCACCAGGAATGTGCCAATTCAAGCCAGACCTCTATTAACACCAGCTGGAGTGGGACTGAGTCCCACTCGCTTAGCAGGAAAGAGCCAATTCAATCCAGACCTCTTAATACCAGCTGGAGTGGGATTGAGCCCCAGACACACACCTGGAAAGAACCAATCCAATCCAGACCTCTTAATCCCAGCTGGAGTGGGACTGAGCCCCACTCACACAACTGGAAGGAGCTAATTCAATCCAGACCTCTATTAATACCAGCTGGAGTGGTACTGAGTCCCACTCACTCACCAGGAAAGAGTCAATTCAATCCAGACATTTTATTAACACCAGCTGAAGTGGTACTGAGCCCCACTCACTCACCAGGAAGGTGCCAATTCAATCCAGACCTCGTTTAATACCAGCTGGAGTGGTACTGAGCCCCACTCACACACCAGGAAGGAGCCAATTCCATCCAGACCTATATTAATACCAGCTGGAGTGGTACTGAGCCCCACTCACTCACCAGGAAGGTGCCAATTCAATCCAGACCTCTGTTCATACCAGCTGGAGTGGGACTGAGTCCCACTCACACACCAGGAAGGAGGCAATTAATTCCAGGTCACTATTAATACAAGCTGGAGTGGTACTGAGTCCCACTCACACACCAGGAAAGAGACAATGAAATCCAGGTCTCTATTAATACCAGCTGAAGTGGTACTGAGTCCCACTCACTCACCAATAAAGAGTCAATTCTATCCAGACCTCTTATTAACACCAGCTGGAGAGGTACTGAGTCCCACTCACACACCAGGATAGAGAAATATCAATCCACAGCTCTATAAATACCAGCTGCAGTGGTACCGAGCCCCATTCACACACCAGGAAAGAGGCAATTTAATCCAGGCCTCGATAAATACCAGCTGGAGTGGGACTGAGCCCCACTCACACACCAGGAAAGAGCCAATTCAATCCAGACCTCTATTAACCCCCGCTGGAGTGGTACCGAGACCCAATGAGACACCAGGAAAGAGGCAATTAAATCCAGGTCTCTATTAATACCAGCTGGAGTGGTACTGAGTCCCACTCACACACCAGGAAAGAGCTAATTCAATCCAGACCTCTATTAGTAACAGCTGGAGTGGAACTGAGTCCCACTCACACACCAGGAAAGAGTCAATTCAAACCAGGCCTCTATTAATACCAGCTGGAGTGGGACTGAGCCCCTCTCATACACCAGGAAAGAGCCAATTCAATCCAGACCTCTTAATACCAGCTGGAGTGGGACTGGGCCCCACTCACTCACCAGGTATGTGCCAATTCAAGCCAGACCTCTAAATACCAGCTGGAGTGGGACTGAGCCCCACTCACTCACCAGGAAGGAGCCAATCCAATCCAGACCTCTAAATACCAGCTGGAGTGGGACTGAGCCCCACTCACTCACCAGGAAGGAGCCAATCCAATCCAGACCTCTTAATACCAGCTGGAGTGGGACTGGGCCCCACTCACTCACCAGGAATGTGCCAATTCAAGCCAGACCTCTATTAACACCAGCTGGAGTGGGACTGAGTCCCACTCGCTTAGCAGGAAAGAGCCAATTCAATCCAGACCTCTTAATACCAGCTGGAGTGGGATTGAGCCCCAGACACACACCTGGAAAGAACCAATCCAATCCAGACCTCTTAATCCCAGCTGGAGTGGGACTGAGCCCCACTCACACAACTGGAAGGAGCCAATTCGATCCAGACCTCTATTAATACCAGCTGGAGTGGTACTGAGTCCCACTCACTCACCAGGAAAGAGTCAATTCAATCCAGACATTTTATTAACACCAGCTGAAGTGGTACTGAGCCCCACTCACTCACCAGGAAGGTGCCAATTCAATCCAGACCTCTATTAATACCAGCTGGAGTGGTACTGAGCCCCACTCACACACCAGGAAGGAGCCAATTCCATCCAGACCTATATTAATACCAGCTGGAGTGGTACTGAGCCCCACTCACTCACCAGGAAGGTGCCAATTCAATCCAGACCTCTGTTCATACCAGCTGGAGTGGGACTGAGTCCCACTCACACACCAGGAAAGAGGCAATTAATTCCAGGTCACTATTAATACAAGCTGGAGTGGTACTGAGTCCCACTCACACACCAGGAAAGAGACAATGAAATCCAGGTCTCTATTAATACCAGCTGGAGTGGTACTGAGTCCCACTCACTCACCAATAAAGAATCAATTCTATCCAGACCTCTTATTAACACCAGCTGGAGAGGTACTGAGTCCCACTCACACACCAGGATAGAGAAATATCAATCCACAGCTCTATAAATACCAGCTGCAGTGGTACCGAGCCCCAATCACACACCAGTAAAGAGGCAATTTAATCCAGGCCTCGATAAATACCAGCTGGAGTGGGACTGAGCCCCACTCACACACCAGGAAAGAGCCAATTCAATCCAGACCTCTATTAACCCCCGCTGGAGTGGTACCGAGACCCAATGAGACACCAGGAAAGAGGCAATTAAATCCAGGTCTCTATTAATACCAGCTGGAGTGGTACTGAGTCCCACTCACACACCAGGAAAGAAAAATATCAATCCACACCTCTATAAATACCAGTTGCAGTGTTACCGAGTCCCACTCACACACCAAAAAGCGTCAATTAAATCCAGGCCTCTATTAATACCAGCTGGAGTGGTACTGAGTCTCACTCAAACTCCAGGAAAGAGCCAATTCAATCCAGGCCTCTATAAATACCAGCTGAAGTGGTACTGAGCCCCACTCACACACCAGGAAAGAGCCAATTCAATCCAGGCCTCTATTAATACCAGCTGGAGTGGTACTTAGCCCCAGTCACGCACCAGGAAAGAGCCAAGTCAGTCCAGGCCTCTATTCATCCCAGCTGGAGTGGAACTGAGTCCCACTCACACACCAGGAAAGAGGCAATTAAATCCAGGCCTCTATTTATAGCGACTGGAGTGGTACTGAGTCCCACTCACACACAAGGAAAGAGGCAATTCAATCCAGAACTCTATTAAAACCAGCTGGAGTGGTACTGAGTCCCACTCACACACCAGGAAAGAGAAATATCAATCCAGACCTCTACTAATACCAGCTGCATTGTTACCGAGTCCCACTCACACACCAGGAAAGAGGCAAATAAATCCAGGCCTCTATTAATACCAGCTGGAGTGGTTCTGAGTCCCACTCACACACCAGGAAAGAGGCAATTAAATCCAGGCCTCTATTAATACCAGCTGGAGTGGTACTGAGTCCCACTCACACACCAGGAAAGAGGCAATTCAATCCAGGTCTCTATTAATACCAGCTGGAATGGTACTGAGTCCCACTCAAACACCAGGAAAGAGCCAAATCAATCCAGACCTCTATTAATACCAGCTGGAGTGGCACTGAGTCCCACTCACAAGCAGGAAAGAGGCAATTCAATCGAGCACTCTATTAATTCCAGCTGGAGTGTTACCTAGACCCACTCACACACCAGGAAAGAGGAAATTAATTCCAGGTCTCCATTAATACAAGCTGGAGTGGTACTGAGTCCCACTCACACACCAGGAAAGAGTCAATTAAATCCAGGCCTCTATTAATACCAGCTGCAGTGGTACTGAGTCCCACTCACACACCAGGAAAGAGGCAATTCAATCGAGGTCTCTATTAATACCAGCTGGAGTGGAACTGAGTCCCACTCACTCACCAGGAAGGAGCCAATTCAATCCAGACCTCTATTTATACCAGCTGGAGTGGTACTGAGTCCCACTCAAACACCAGGAAAGAGCCAAATCAATCCAGACCTCTACTAATACCAGCTGGAGTGGTACTGAGCCCCAAGCACACACCAGGAAAGAAACAATTCAATCCAGACCTCTGTTCATACCAGCTGGAGTGGGACTGAGTCCCACTCACACACCAGGAAAGAGGCAATTAATTCCAGGTCACTATTAATACAAGCTGGAGTGGTACTGAGTCCCACTCACTCACCAATAAAGAGTCAATTCTATCCAGACCTCTTATTAACACCAGCTGGAGAGGTACTGAGTCCCACTCACACACCAGGATAGAGAAATATCAATCCACAGCTCTATAAATACCAGCTGGAGTGGTACTGAGTCCCACTCACACACCAGGAAAGAAAAATATCAATCCACACCTCTATAAATACCAGTTGCAGTGTTACCGAGTCCCACTCACACACCAAAATGCGTCAATTAAATCCAGGCCTCTATTAATACCAGCTGGAGTGGTACTGAGTCTCACTCAAACTCCAGGAAAGAGCCAATTCAATCCAGGCCTCTATAAATACCAGCTGAAGTGGTACTGAGCCCCACTCACACACCAGGAAAGAGCCAATTCAATCCAGGCCTCTATTAATACCAGCTGGAGTGGTACTTAGCCCCAGTCACGCACCAGGAAAGAGCCAAGTCAGTCCAGGCCTCTATTCATCCCAGCTGGAGTGGAACTGAGTCCCCCACACACAGCAGTAAAGAGTCAATTCAATCCAGGCCTCTATAAATACCAGCTGAAGTGGTACTGAGACCCACTCACACACCAGGAAAGAGCCAAATCAATCCAGGTCTCTATTATTACCAGCTGGAGTGGTACTGAGCCCACTCACACACCAAGAAAGAGTCAATTCAATCCAGGCCTCTATTAATACCAGCTGGAGAGGTACTGAGTCCCCCTCACACACCAGGAAAGAGTCAATTCAATCCAGATCTCTATTAATACCAGCTGGAGTGGACCTGTGTCCCTCTCACACACCAGGAAAGAAGTCAAATCAATCCAGGCCTCTATTAATACCAGCTGGAGTGGATCTGAGTCCCACACAAACACAAGGAAAGAGTCAATTCAATCCAGACCTCTTTTAATACCAGCTGGAGTGGGACTGAGTCCCACTCTCACACACCAGGAAAGAGTCAATTCAATCCAGGCCTCTATTAATACCAGCTGGAGAGGTACTGAGTCCCCCTCACACACCAGGAAAGAGTCAATTCAATCCAGGCCTCCATTAATACCAGCTGGAGAGGTACTGAGTCCCCCTCACACACCAGGAAAGAGTCAATTCAATCCAGGCCTCTATTAATACCAGCTGGAGTGGAACTGAGTCCCACACACACACAAGGAAAGAGTCAATTCAATCCAGACCTCTATTAATACCAGCTGGAGTGGGACTGAGTCCCACTCTCACACACCAGGAAAGAGGCAATTCAATCCAGACCTCTATTAATAACAGCGGGATTGGAACTGAGTCCGACTCACACACCAGGAAAGAGGCAATTCAATCCAGACATCTATTAATACCAGCTGGAGTGGTACTGAGCACCACTCACTCACCAGGAAGGAGCCAATTCAATCCAGACCTCTTAATACCAGCTGGAGTGGGACTGAGCCCCACTCACACACCAGGAAGGAGCCAATTCAATCCAGACCTCTTAATACCAGCTGGAGTGGGACTGGGCCCCACTCACTCACCAGGAATGTGCCAAGTCAAGCCAGACCTCTATTAACACCAGCTGGAGTGGTACTGAGTCCCACTCACTCAGCAGGAAAGAGCCAATTCAATCCAGACCTCTTAATACCAGCTGGAGTGGGATTGAGCCCCAGACACACACCAGGAAAGAACCAATTCAATCCAGACCTCTTAATCCCAGCTGGAGTGGGACTGAGCCCCACTCACTCACCTGGAAGGAGCCAATTCGATCCAGACCTCTATTAACACCAGCTGGAGTGGTACTGAGTCCCACTCACTCAGCAGTAAAGAGTCAATTCAATCCAGACATCTTATTAACACCAGCTGAAGAGGTACTGAGCCCCAAGCACTCACCAGGAAGGTGCCAATTCAATCCAGACCTCTATTAATACCAGCTGGAGTGGTACTGAGCCCCACTCACTCACTAGGAAGGAGCCACCTCAATCCAGACCTCTATTAATACCGGCTGGAGTGGTACTGAGCCCCTCTCACTCACCAGGAAGGAGCCACTTCAATCCAGACCTCTATTAATACCAGCTGGAGTGGTACTGAGCCCCACTCACTCACCAGGAAAGAGCCAATTCAATCCAGACCTCTATGAATACAAGCTGGTGTTGTACTGAGTCCCTCTCTCACACCAGGAAAGAGCCAAGTCATTGCAGACCACTATGAATACCAGCTGGAGTGTTACCGAGTCCCACTCAAACACCAGGAAAGAGGCAATTAAATCCAGGCCTCTATTTATAGCGACTGGAGTGGGACTGACCCCCACTCACACACCAGGAAAGAGCCAAATCAATCCAGATCTCTATAAATACCAGCTGGAGTGGTACTGAGTGCCACTCACACACCAGGATAGAGCCAATTCAATCCAGACCTCTTTTAATAACAGCTGGAGTGGTACTGAGCCCCACTCACTCACCAGGAAGGAGACAATTCAATCCAGACCACTATTAATACCAGCTGGAGTGGTACTGAGTCTCACTCACACACCAGGAAAGAGCCAAATCAATCCACACCTCTATAAATACCAGCTGGAGTGTTACCAAGTCCCACTCACACACAGGAAAGAGGCAATTAAATCCAGGCCTCTATTAATACCAGCTGGAGTGGTACTGAGTCTCACTCACACACCACGAAAGAGCCAATTCAATCCAGGCCTCGATTAATAGCAGCTGGAGTGGACCTGAGTCCCACTCACACACCAGGAAAGAGTCAATTCAAACCAGGCCTCTATTCATACCAGCTGGAGTGGAACTGAGTCCCACACACTCAGCAGGAAAGAGCCAATTCAATCCAGACCTCTTAATACCAGCTGGAGTGGGATTGAGCCCCAGACACACACCAGGAAAGAACCAATTCAATCCAGACCTCTTAATCCCAGCTGGAGTGGGACTGAGCCCCACTCACTCACCTGGAAGGAGCCAATTCGATCCAGACCTCTATTAACACCAGCTGGAGTGGTACTGAGTCCCACTCACTCAGCAGTAAAGAGTCAATTCAATCCCGACATTTTATTAACACCAGCTGAAGAGGTACTGAGCCCCAAGCACTCACCAGGAAGGTGCCAATTCAATCCAGATCTCTATTAATACCAGCTGGAGTGGTACTGAGCCCCACTCACTCACCAGGAAGGAGGCAATTCAATCCAGACCTCTATTAATACCAGCTGGAGTGGTACTGAGCCCCTCTCACTCACCAGGAAGGAGCCAATTCCATCCAGACCTATATTAATACCAGCTGGAGTGGTACTGAGCCCCCTCACACACCAGTAAAGAGCAACTTCCAACCAGACCTCCAATAAAAGCAGCTGGACTGGTACTGAACCCCATTCAACCACCCGGAAAGAGCGAATTCAGTCCAGACCTCTTTCAATCCCAGCTGGAGTGGTTCTGAGCCCCACGCACACACCAGGAAAGAGACAATTAAATCCAGGTCTCTATTAATACCAGCTGGAGTGGTACTGAGTCCCACTCACTCACCAATAAAGAGTCAATTCTATCCAGACCTCTTATTAACACCAGCTGGAGAGGTACTGAGTCCCACTCACACACCAGGATAGAGAAATATCAATCCACAGCTCTATAAATACCAGCTGCAGTGGTACCGAGCCCCAATCACACACCAAAAAGCGTCAATTAAATCCAGGCCTCTATTAATACCAGCTGGAGTGGTACTGAGTCTCACTCAAACTCCAGGAAAGAGCCAATTCAATCCAGGCCTCTATAAATACCAACTGAAGTGGTACTGAGCCCCAGTCACGCACCAGGAACGAGCCAAGTCAGTCCAGGCCTCTATTCATCCCAGCTGGAGTGGAACTGAGTCCCCCACACACAGCAGTAAAGAGTCAATTCAATCCAGGCCTCTATAAATACCAGCTGAAGTGGTACTGAGACCCACTCACACACCAGGAAAGAGCCAAATCAATCCAGGTCTCTATTATTACCAGCTGGAGTGGTACTGAGCCCACTCACACACCAGGAAAGAGTCAATTCAATCCAGGCCTCTATTAATACCAGCTGGAGAGGTACTGAGTCCCCCTCACACACCAGGAAAGAGTCAATTCAATCCAGATCTCTATTAATACCAGCTGGAGTGGACCTGTGTCCCTCTCACACACCAGGAAAGAAGTCAAATCAATCCAGGCCTCTATTAATACCAGCTGGAGTGGAACTGAGTCCCACACACACACAAGGAAAGAGTCAATTCAATCCAGACCTCTTTTAATACCAGCTGGAGTGGGACTGAGTCCCACTCTCACACACCAGGAAAGAGGCAATTCAATCCAGACCTCTATTAATAACAGCGGGATTGGAACTGAGTCCGACTCACACACCAGGAAAGAGCCAATTCAATCCAGACCTCGATTAATACCAGCTGGAGTGGTACTGAGCCCCACTCATTCACCAGGATGGAGCCAATTCAATCCACACCTCTATTAATACCAGCTGCAGTGGTACTGAGTCCCACTCACTCACCAGGAAGGAGCCAATTCAATCCAGACATCTATTAATACCAGCTGGAGTGGTACTGAGCACCACTCACTCACCAGGAAGGAGCCAATTCAATCCAGACCTCTATTAATACCAGCTGGAGTGGCACTGAGTCCCACTCAAACACCAGGAATGAGGCAATTAAATCCAGGTCTCTATTAATACCAGCTGGAGTGGACCTGAGTCCCACAAACACACCAGGAAAAGTCAATTCAAACCAGGCCTCTATTAATACCAGCTGGAGTGGAACTGAGTCCCACTCACACACCAGGAAAGAGCTAATTCAATTAAGACCTCTAAATACCAGCTGGAGTGGAACTGAGCCCCACTCACTCACCAGGAAGGAGCCAATTCAATCCAGACCTCTTAATACCAGCTGGAGTGGGACTGAGCCCCACTCACACACCAGGAAGGAGCCAATTCAATCCAGACCTCTTAATACCAGCTGGAGTGGGACTGGGCCCCACTCACTCACCAGGAATGTGCCAAGTCAAGCCAGACCTCTATTAACACCAGCTGGAGTGGTACTGAGTCCCACTCACTCAGCAGGAAAGAGCCAATTCAATCCAGACCTCTTAATACCAGCTGGAGTGGGATTGAGCCCCAGACACACACCAGGAAAGAACCAATTCAATCCAGACCTCTTAATCCCAGCTGGAGTGGGGCTGAGCCCCACTCACTCACCTGGAAGGAGCCAATTCGATCCAGACCTCTATTAACACCAGCTGGAGTGGTACTGAGTCCCACTCACTCAGCAGTAAAGAGTCAATTCAATCCAGTCATCTTATTAACACCAGCTGAAGAGGTACTGAGCCCCAAGCACTCACCAGGAAGGTGCCAATTCAATCCAGACCTCTATTAATACCAGCTGGAGTGGTACTGAGCCCCACTCACTCACTAGGAAGGAGCCACTTCAATCCAGACCTCTATTAATACCGGCTGGAGTGGTACTGAGCCCCACTCACTCACCAGGAAGGAGGCAATTCAATCCAGACCTCTATTAATACCAGCTGGAGTGGTACTGAGCCCCTCTCACTCACCAGGAAGGAGCCACTTCAATCCAGACCTCTATTAATACCAGCTGGAGTGGTACTGAGCCCCACTCACTCACCAGGAAAGAGCCAATTCAATCCAGACCTCTATGAATACAAGCTGGTGTGGTACTGGGTCCCTCTCTCACACCAGGAAAGAGCCAAGTCATTGCAGACCACTATGAATACCAGCTGGAGTGTTACCGAGTCCCACTCACACACCAGGAAAGAGGCAATTAAATCCAGGCCTCTATTTATAGCGACTGGAGTGGGATCGACCCCCACTCACACACCAGGAAAGAGCCAAATCAATCCAGATCTCTATAAATACCAGCTGGAGTGGTACTGAGTGCCACTCACACACCAGGATAGAGCCAATTCAATCCAGACCTCTTTTAATAACAGCTGGAGGGGTACTGAGCCCCACTCACTCACCAGGAAGGAGCCAATTCAATCCAGACCACTATTAATACCAGCTGGAGTGGTACTGAGCCCCACTCACACACCAGGAAAGAGCCAAATCAATCCAGATCTCTATAAATACCAGCTGGAGTGGTACTGAGTGCCACTCACACACCAGGAAAGAGCCAATTCAATCCAGACCTCTTTTAATAACAGCTGGAGTGGTACTGAGTCCCACTCACTCACCAGGAAGGAGCCAATTCAATCCAGACCACTATTAATACCAGCTGGAGTGGTACTGAGTCCCACTCACACACCAGGAAAGAGGCAATTAAATCCAGGCCTCTATTAATACCAGCTGGAGTGGTACTGAGCCCCACTCACTCACCAGGAAGGAGCCAATTCAATCCAGACCACTATTAATACCAGCTGGAGTGGTACTGAGTCTCACTCACACACCACGAAAGAGCCAATTCAATCCAGGCCTCGATTAATAGCAGCTGGAGTGGACCTGAGTCCCACTCACACACCAGGAAAGAGTCAATTCAAACCAGGCCTCTATTCATACCAGCTGGAGTGGAACTGAGTCCCACACACACACCAGGAAAGAGTCTATTCAATCCAGACCTCTATTAACACCAGCTGGAGTGGTACTGAGTCCCACTCACTCACCAGGAAAGAGCCAATTCAATCCAGACCTCTTAATACCAGCTGGAGTGGGATTGAGCCCCAGACACACACCAGGAAAGAACCAATTCAATCCAGACCTCTTAATCCCAGCTGGAGTGGGACTGAGCCCCACTCACTCACCTGGAAGGAGCCAATTCGATCCAGACCTCTATTAACACCAGCTGGAGTGGTACTGAGTCCCACTCACTCAGCAGTAAAGAGTCAATTCAATCCAGACATCTTATTAACACCAGCTGAAGAGGTACTGAGCCCCAAGCACTCACCAGGAAGGTGCCAATTCAATCCAGATCTCTATTAATACCAGCTGGAGTGGTACTGAGCCCCACTCACTCACCAGGAAGGAGGCAATTCAATCCAGACCTCTATTAATACCAGCTGGAGTGGTACTGAGCCCCTCTCACTCACCAGGAAGGAGCCAATTCCATCCAGACCTATATTAATACCAGCTGGAGTGGTACTGAGCCCCCTCACACACCAGTAAAGAGCAACTTCCAACCAAACCTCCAATAAAAGCAGCTGGACTGGTACTGAACCCCATTCACCCACCCGGAAAGAGCGAATTCAGTCCAGACCTCTTTCAATCCCAGCTGGAGTGGTTCTGAGCCCCACTCACACACCAGGAAAGTGCCAATTCAATCCAGACCTCTATAATACCAGCTGCAGTGCGACTGAGTCCCACTCACACAGCAGGAAATGGACAGTTCATTCCAGGCTTCTATTAATCCCAGCTGGAGTGGTTCTGAGCCCCAGTCACACACCAGGAAACGGCCAATTCAATCTAGGCCTCGAATAATACCAGCTGGAGTGGAGTTAACTCCCACTCACACACCAGGAAAGAGCCAATTCAATCCAGATCTCTATTAATACCAGCAGGAATGGTACTGAGCCCCACGCAGACATCAGAAAGATCCAATTCAATTCAGGCCTCTATTAATACTAGCTGGAGTGGTACTGAGTCTCACTCACAAACCAGGAAAGTGCCAATTCAATTCAGGCCTCTATTAATACTAGCTGGAGTGGAATTAACTCCATCTCACACACCAGAAAGAGCCAATTCAATCCTGACCTCTATAATACCAGCTGGTGTGCGTCTGAGTCCCTCTCACACGCCATGAAGGTGTCAGTTCATTCCAGGCCGCTATTCATACCAGCTGGAGTGATACTGAGTTCCACACACAAACCAGGACAGAGCCAAATCAATCCAAACTTCTATTAATACCAGCTGGAGTGATACTGAGTTCCACTCACACACCAGGACAGAGCCAAATCAATCCAAACGTCTATTAATACCAGCTGGAGTGGGACTGAGGATCACTCAGACACCAGGAAAGAGGCCCATTCAATCCAGACCTCGTAATACCAGCTGGAGAGGTACTGAGCCCCACTCACACACCAGGGAAGAGAGAATTCAATCCAGACCTTTATTCATACCAGCTGGAGTTGTACTGAACCCCACTCACACACCAGGAAAGAGTCAATTGAATCCAGACCACTAATTAATACCAGCTGGAGTGGAACTGAGTCCCCCACACACAGCAGTAAAGAGTCAATTCAATCCAGGCCTCTATAAATACCAGCTGAAGTGGTACTGAGACCCACTCACACACCAGGAAAGAGCCAAATCAATCCAGGTCTCTATTATTACCAGCTGGAGTGGTACTGAGCCCACTCACACACCAGGAAAGAGTCAATTCAATCCAGGCCTCTATTAATACCAGCTGGAGAGGTACTGAGTCCCCCTCACACACCAGGAAAGAGTCAATTCAATCCAGATCTCTATTAATACCAGCTGGAGTGGACCTGTGTCCCTCTCACACACCAGGAAAGAAGTCAAATCAATCCAGGCCTCTATTAATACCAGCTGGAGTGGAACTGAGTCCCACACACACACAAGGAAAGAGTCAATTCAATCCAGACCTCTTTTAATACCAGCTGGAGTGGGACTGAGTCCCACTCTCACACACCAGGAAAGAGGCAATTCAATCCAGACCTCTATTAATAACAGCGGGATTGGAACTGAGTCCGACTCACACACCAGGAAAGAGCCAATTCAATCCAGACCTCGATTAATACCAGCTGGAGTGGTACTGAGCCCCACTCATTCACCAGGATGGAGCCAATTCAATCCACACCTCTATTAATACCAGCTGCAGTGGTACTGAGTCCCACTCACTCACCAGGAAGGAGCCAATTCAATCCAGACATCTATTAATACCAGCTGGAGTGGTACTGAGCACCACTCACTCACCAGGAAGGAGCCAATTCAATCCAGACCTCTATTAATACCAGCTGGAGTGGCACTGAGTCCCACTCAAACACCAGGAATGAGGCAATTAAATCCAGGTCTCTATTAATACCAGCTGGAGTGGACCTGAGTCCCACAAACACACCAGGAAAAGTCAATTCAAACCAGGCCTCTATTAATACCAGCTGGAGTGGAACTGAGTCCCACTCACACACCAGGAAAGAGCTAATTCAATTAAGACCTCTAAATACCAGCTGGAGTGGAACTGAGCCCCACTCACTCACCAGGAAGGAGCCAATTCAATCCAGACCTCTTAATACCAGCTGGAGTGGGACTGAGCCCCACTCACACACCAGGAAGGAGCCAATTCAATCCAGACCTCTTAATACCAGCTGGAGTGGGACTGGGCCCCACTCACTCACCAGGAATGTGCCAAGTCAAGCCAGACCTCTATTAACACCAGCTGGAGTGGTACTGAGTCCCACTCACTCAGCAGGAAAGAGCCAATTCAATCCAGACCTCTTAATACCAGCTGGAGTGGGATTGAGCCCCAGACACACACCAGGAAAGAACCAATTCAATCCAGACCTCTTAATCCCAGCTGGAGTGGGGCTGAGCCCCACTCACTCACCTGGAAGGAGCCAATTCGATCCAGACCTCTATTAACACCAGCTGGAGTGGTACTGAGTCCCACTCACTCAGCAGTAAAGAGTCAATTCAATCCAGTCATCTTATTAACACCAGCTGAAGAGGTACTGAGCCCCAAGCACTCACCAGGAAGGTGCCAATTCAATCCAGACCTCTATTAATACCAGCTGGAGTGGTACTGAGCCCCACTCACTCACTAGGAAGGAGCCACTTCAATCCAGACCTCTATTAATACCGGCTGGAGTGGTACTGAGCCCCACTCACTCACCAGGAAGGAGGCAATTCAATCCAGACCTCTATTAATACCAGCTGGAGTGGTACTGAGCCCCTCTCACTCACCAGGAAGGAGCCACTTCAATCCAGACCTCTATTAATACCAGCTGGAGTGGTACTGAGCCCCACTCACTCACCAGGAAAGAGCCAATTCAATCCAGACCTCTATGAATACAAGCTGGTGTGGTACTGGGTCCCTCTCTCACACCAGGAAAGAGCCAAGTCATTGCAGACCACTATGAATACCAGCTGGAGTGTTACCGAGTCCCACTCACACACCAGGAAAGAGGCAATTAAATCCAGGCCTCTATTTATAGCGACTGGAGTGGGACTGACCCCCACTCACACACCAGGAAAGAGCCAAATCAATCCAGATCTCTATAAATACCAGCTGGAGAGGTACTGAGTGCCACTCACACACCAGGATAGAGCCAATTCAATCCAGACCTCTTTTAATAACAGCTGGAGGGGTACTGAGCCCCACTCACTCACCAGGAAGGAGCCAATTCAATCCAGACCACTATTAATACCAGCTGGAGTGGTACTGAGCCCCACTCACACACCAGGAAAGAGCCAAATCAATCCAGATCTCTATAAATACCAGCTGGAGTGGTACTGAGTGCCACTCACACACCAGGAAAGAGCCAATTCAATCCAGACCTCTTTTAATAACAGCTGGAGTGGTACTGAGTCCCACTCACTCACCAGGAAGGAGCCAATTCAATCCAGACCACTATTAATACCAGCTGGAGTGGTACTGAGTCCCACTCACACACCAGGAAAGAGGCAATTAAATCCAGGCCTCTATTAATACCAGCTGGAGTGGTACTGAGCCCCACTCACTCACCAGGAAGGAGCCAATTCAATCCAGACCACTATTAATACCAGCTGGAGTGGTACTGAGTCTCACTCACACACCACGAAAGAGCCAATTCAATCCAGGCCTCGATTAATACCAGCTGGAGTGGAACTGAGTCCCACACACACACCAGGAAAGAGTCTATTCAATCCAGACCTCTATTAACACCAGCTGGAGTGGTACTGAGTCCCACTCACTCACCAGGAAAGAGCCAATTCAATCCAGACCTCTTAATACCAGCTGGAGTGGGATTGAGCCCCAGACACACACCAGGAAAGAACCAATTCAATCCAGACCTCTTAATCCCAGCTGGAGTGGGACTGAGCCCCACTCACTCACCTGGAAGGAGCCAATTCGATCCAGACCTCTATTAACACCAGCTGGAGTGGTACTGAGTCCCACTCACTCAGCAGTAAAGAGTCAATTCAATCCAGACATCTTATTAACACCAGCTGAAGAGGTACTGAGCCCCAAGCACTCACCAGGAAGGTGCCAATTCAATCCAGATCTCTATTAATACCAGCTGGAGTGGTACTGAGCCCCACTCACTCACCAGGAAGGAGGCAATTCAATCCAGACCTCTATTAATACCAGCTGGAGTGGTACTGAGCCCCTCTCACTCACCAGGAAGGAGCCAATTCCATCCAGACCTATATTAATACCAGCTGGAGTGGTACTGAGCCCCCTCACACACCAGTAAAGAGCAACTTCCAACCAAACCTCCAATAAAAGCAGCTGGACTGGTACTGAACCCCATTCACCCACCCGGAAAGAGCGAATTCAGTCCAGACCTCTTTCAATCCCAGCTGGAGTGGTTCTGAGCCCCACTCACACACCAGGAAAGTGCCAATTCAATCCAGACCTCTATAATACCAGCTGCAGTGCGACTGAGTCCCACTCACACAGCAGGAAATGGACAGTTCATTCCAGGCTTCTATTAATCCCAGCTGGAGTGGTTCTGAGCCCCAGTCACACACCAGGAAACGGCCAATTCAATCTAGGCCTCGAATAATACCAGCTGGAGTGGAGTTAACTCCCACTCACACACCAGGAAAGAGCCAATTCAATCCAGATCTCTATTAATACCAGCAGGAATGGTACTGAGCCCCACGCAGACATCAGAAAGATCCAATTCAATTCAGGCCTCTATTAATACTAGCTGGAGTGGTACTGAGTCTCACTCACAAACCAGGAAAGTGCCAATTCAATTCAGGCCTCTATTAATACTAGCTGGAGTGGAATTAACTCCATCTCACACACCAGAAAGAGCCAATTCAATCCTGACCTCTATAATACCAGCTGGTGTGCGTCTGAGTCCCTCTCACACGCCATGAAGGTGTCAGTTCATTCCAGGCCGCTATTCATACCAGCTGGAGTGATACTGAGTTCCACACACAAACCAGGACAGAGCCAAATCAATCCAAACTTCTATTAATACCAGCTGGAGTGATACTGAGTTCCACTCACACACCAGGACAGAGCCAAATCAATCCAAACGTCTATTAATACCAGCTGGAGTGGGACTGAGGATCACTCAGACACCAGGAAAGAGGCCCATTCAATCCAGACCTCGTAATACCAGCTGGAGAGGTACTGAGCCCCACTCACACACCAGGGAAGAGAGAATTCAATCCAGACCTTTATTCATACCAGCTGGAGTTGTACTGAACCCCACTCACACACCAGGAAAGAGTCAATTGAATCCAGACCACTAATTAATACCAGCTGGAGTGGTACTGAGTCCCACTCACACACCAGGAAAGAGCCAATTCAATCCAGACCTCTGTAATACCAGCTGGAGTGCGACAGAGTCCCACTCACACAGCAGGAAAGTCACAGTTCATTCCAGGCCTCTATTAATACAAGCTGGAGTTGAACTGATCCCAACTCACAACAGGAAAGTGCCAATTCGATCCAGACCTCCATTAATAGCAGCTGGAGTGGTACTGAGTCCCATTCACACACCAGGAAAGAGCCAATTCAATCCAGACCTCTGTAATACCAGCTGGAGTGCGACTGAGTCCCACTCACACAGCAGGAAAGGGACAGTTCATTCCAGGCCTCTATTAATACAAGCTGGAGTTGTACTGATCCCCACTCACACACCAGGAAAGAGCCAATTGAATCCAGACCACTAATTAATACCAGCTGGAGTGGTACTGAGTCCCACTCACACACAGCAGGAAAGTGCCAATTCGATCCAGACCTCCATTAATAGCAGCTGGAGTTGTACTCAAAGAACAAAGAACAAAGACAATTACAGCACAGGAACAGGCCCTTCGGCCCTCCAAGCCTGCGCCGATCCAGATCCTCTATCTAAACATGTCGCCTATTTTCTAAGGGTCTGTATCACTTTTCTTCCTGCCCATTCATGTATCTGTCTCGATACATCTTAAAAGACGCCATCGTGCCCGCATCTACAACCTCCGCTGGCAACGCGTTCCAGGCACCCACCACCCTCTGCGTAAAGAACTTTCCACGCATATCCCCCCTAAACTTTTCCCCTTTCACTTTGAACTCGTGTCCTCTAGTAATTGAATCCCCCACTCTGGGAAAAAGCCTCTTGCTATCCACCCTGTCTATACCTCTCATGATTTTGTACACTTCAATCAGGTCCCCCCCTCAACCTCCGTCTTTCTAATGAAAATAATCCTAATCTACTCAACCTCTCTTCATAGCTAGCGCCCTCCATACCAGGCAACATCCTGGTGAACCTCCTCTGCACCCTCTCCAAAGCATCCACATCATTCTGGTAATGTGGCGACCAGAACTGTACGCAGTATTCCAAATGTGGCCGAACCAAAGTCCTATACAACTGTAACATGACCTGCCAACTCTTGTACTCAATACCCCGTCCGATGAAGGAAAGCATGCCGTATGCCTTCTTGACCACTCTATTGACCTGCGTTGCCACCTTCAGGGAACAGTGGACCTGAACACCCAAATCTCTCTGGACATCAATTTTCCCCAGGACTTTTCCATTTACTGTAGAGTTCAATCTTGAATTGGATCTTCCAAAATGCATCACCTCGCATTTGCCCTGATTGAACTCCATCTGCCATTTCTCTGCCCAACTCTCCAATCTATCTATATTCTGCTGTATTCTCTGACAGTCCCCTTCACTATCTGCTACTCCACCAATCTTAGTGTCGTCAGCAAACTTGCTAATCAGACCACCTATACTTTCCTCCAAATCATTTATGTATATCACAAACAACAGTGGTCCCAGCACGGATCCCTGTGGAACACCACTGGTCACACGTCTCCATTTTGAGAAACTCCCTTCCACTGCTACTCTCTGTCACCTGTTGCCCAGCCAGTTCTTTATCCATCTAGCTAGTACTCCTTGTACCCCATGCGCCTTCACTTTCTTCATCAGCCTGCCATGGGGAACCTTATCAAACGCCTTACTGAAGTCCATGTATATGACATCGACAGCCCTTCCCTCATCAATCAACTTTGTCACTTCCTCAAAGAATTCTATTAAGTTGGTAAGACATGAGCTTCCCTGCACAAAACCATGTTGCCTATCACTGATAAGCCCATTTTCTTCCAAATGGGAATAGATCCTATCCCTCAGTATCTTCTCCAGCAGCTTCCCTACCACTGACGTCAGGCTCACTGGTCTATAATTACCTGGATTTTCCCTGCTACCCTTCTTAAACAAGGGGACAACATTAGCAATTCTCCAGTCCTCCGGGACCTCACCCGTGTTTAAGGATGCTGCAAAGATATCTGTTAAGGCCCCAGCTATTTCCTCTCTCGCTTCCCTCAGTAACCTGGGATAGATCCCATCCGGACCTGGGGACTTGTCCACCTTAATGCCCTTTAGAATACCCAACACTTTCTCCCTCCTTCTGCCGACTTGACCGAGAGTAATCAAACATCTGTTCCTAACCTCAACATCCGTCATGTCCCTCTCCTCGGTGAATATCGATGCAAAGTACTCGTTTAGAATCTCACCCATTTTCTCTGAGTCCAAGCATAACATTCCTTCTTTTTCCTTTAGTGGGCCAATCCTTTCTCTAGTTACCCTCTTTCTCCTTATATATGAATAAAAGGCTTTGGGATTTTCCTTAACCCTGTTTGCTAAAGATATTTCATGACCCCTTTTAGCCCTCTTAATTCCTCATTTCAGATTGGTCCTACATTCCCGATATTCTTTCAAAGCTTCGTCTTTCTTCAGCCGCCTAGACCTTATGTGTGCTTCCTTTTTCCTCTTAGCTAGTCTCACAATTTCACCTGTCATCCATGGTTCCTGAATCTTGCCATTTCTATCCCTCATTTTCACAGGAACATGTCTCTCCTGCACGCTAATCAACCTCTCTTTAAAAGCCTCCCACATATCACATGTGGATTTACCTTCAAACAGCTGCTCCCAATCTACATTCCCCAGCTCCTGCCGAATTTTGGTATGGTTGGCCTTCCCCCAATTTAGCACTCTTCCTTTAGGACCACTCTCGTCTTTGTCCATGAGTATTTTAAAGCTTACGGTCCAGTATGGCCCCTTCCCGAGTTGGACTATTTACATACTGCTCTAGAAAACCCTCCTGGATGCTCCTTACAAATTCTGCTCCATCTGGAGCTCTAACACTAAGTGAATCCCAGTCAATGTTGGGAAAATTAAAATCTCCTATCACCACCACCCTGTTGCTCCTACATCTTTCCATAATCTGTTTACATATTTGTACCTCTATCTCACGCTCGCTGTTGGGAGGCCTGTAGTACAGCCCCAACATTGTTACCGCACCCTTCCTATTTCTGAGTTCTGTCCATATTGCCTCACTGCTCGAGTCCTCCATCGTGCCCTCCTTCAGCACAGCTGTGATATCCTCTTTGACCAGTAATGGAACTCCTCCACCCCTTTTACCTCCCTCTCTATCCCGCCTGAAGCATCCATATCCTGGGATATTTAGTTGTGAATCATGCCCTTCCCTCAACCAAGTCTCAGTAATAGCAATAACATCATACTCCCGGGTACTAATCAAAGCCCTAAGTTTATCTGCCTTACCTACCACACTTCTTGCATTAAAACAAATGCACCTCAGACCACCAGTCCCTTTACATTCATCATCTGCTCCCTGCCTGCTCTTCCCCTTAGTCACACTCACACACCAGGAAACAGCCAATTCAATCCAGACCTCTATTCATACCAGCTGGAGTGCGACTGAGTCCCACACACACAGCAGGAAAGGGACAGTTCATTCCAGGCCTCTATTTAACCAGTTGGAGTGGTCCTGAGCCCCACACAATCACACCAGAAAGAGCCAATTCAATCCAGGCCTCTGTTAATACCAGCTGGAATGGTACTGAGCCCCCTCACACACCAGGAAAGAGCAAATTCAATCCAGAACTCTAAGAAAAGCAGCTGGACTGATACTGAACCCCATTCACACACCCGGAAAGAGCGAATTCAGTCCAGACCTCTTTTAATCCCAGCTGGAGTGGTTCTGAGCCCCACTCACACACCAGGAAAGTGCCAATTCAATCCAGACCTCAATAATACAAGCTGCAGTGTGACTGAGTCCCATTCACGCAGCAGGAAAGGGACAGTTCATTCCAGGCTTCTATTAATACCAGCTGGAGTGGTTCTGAGCCCCAGTCACACACCAGGAAACGGCCAATTCAATCTAGGCCTCGAATAATACCAGCTGGAATGGAATTAACTCCCACTCACACACCAGGAAAGCGCCAATTCAATCCAGACCTCAATTAATACCAGCAGGAATGGTTCTGAGCCCCACGCAGACACCAGAAAGAGCCAATACAATCCAGGCCTCTATTAATACTAGCTGGAGGGGTACTGAGTCCCAGTCACAAACCAGGAAAGGGCAGTTCATTCCAGGCCTCTATTAATACCATTTGGAGTGGTACTGAGACCCACTCACACACCAGAAAGAGGCAATTCAATCTGGGCCTCTATTAATACCAGCTGGAGTGGTACAGATCCCCACTCACACACCAGGAAAGAGCCAATTCAATCCAGACCTCTATTCATACCAGCTGGAGTGGTTCTGAGTCCCACTCACACACCAGGAAAGAGCCAATTCAATCCCGACCTCTATTAATACCAGCTGGAGTGGTTCTGAGTCCCACTCACACACCAGGAAAGAGCCAATTCAATCCCGACCTCTATTAATACCAGCTGGAGTGGTTCTGAGTCCCACTCACACACCAGGAAAGAGCCAATTCTATCCAGACCTCTATTAATACCAGCTGGAGTGGTACAGATCCCCACTCACTCCCCAGGAAAGAACCAATTCAATCCAGACCTCTATTAATACCAGCTGGAGTGGTACAGAGTCTCACGCACACACCAGGAAAGAGTCAATTCCATCCAGACCTATATTAATACCAGCAGGATTGGTACTGAGCCCCACTCAGACACCAGAAAGAGCCAATACAATCCAGGCCGCTATCAATACCAGCTGGAGTTGTACCGAGCCCCACTCACACACCAGGAAAGAGACAATTCAATGCAGGCCTCTATTAATAACATTTGGAGTGGTGCTGAGTCCCACTCAAACAGCAGAGAAGAGACAGTTCATTCCATGACTCTTTTAACACCGGGTGTCTTGGCACTGTGTCCCACTCACACACCAGGAAAGAGCCAATTCAATCCAAACCTCTGTTAATACCAGCTGGAGAGGTACTGAGTCTCACTCAAACACCATGAAAGAGCCAATTCAATCCAAACCTCTTTTAATACCAGCTGGAGTGGTACTGAGCACCACTCACACTCCAGGAAAGAGCCAATTCAATCCAGGCATCTATTGATACCAGCTGGAGTGGTACTGAGCACCACTCACACTCCAGGAAAGAGCCAATTCAATCCAGGCATCTATTGATACCAGCTGGAGTGGTATTGAGTCCCACTCACACACCAGTAAAGCGCCAATTCATTGCAGGCCTCTATTAATAACATTTGGAGTGGGACTGAATCCCACTCACACAACAGAAGGAGCCAATTCATTGCAGGCCTCTATTAATAACATTTGGAGTGGGACTGAATCCCACTCACACAACAGAAGGAGCCAATTCATTCCAGGCCTCTATTAATACCAGCTGGAGTGGTACTGATTCTCACGGACACACCAGGAAAGAGACAATTCCATCCAGACCTCTATTAATACCAGCAGGATGGTACTGAGCCCCCCTCAGGAACCAGCAGCAACCAATTCAATCCAGGCCGCTATTAATACCAGCTGGAGTGGTACTGAGTCCCACTCACACACCAAAAAGAGCCAATTCAATCCAGACCTCTTTTCATACCAGCTGGAGTGGTTCTGAGCCCCAATCACACACCCGGAAAGAGCCAATTCAATGCAGGCCTCTATTAGTAACATTTGGAGTGGGACAGAATCCCACTCACACAGCAGAGAAGAGACAGTTCATTCCAGGACTCTATTAACTCCGGGTGATCTGGCACAGTGTCCCACTCACACACCAGGAAAGGGACAGTTCATTCCAAACATCAATCAATACCAGCTGGAGTGGTACTGAGCCGCCCCACTCACCCACCAGGAAAGAGCCAATTCAATCCAGACCTCTATTAATACCAGCTGGAGTGGTACTGAGCCCCACTCACCCACCAGGAATGAGCCAATTCTACCCAGACCACTATTAATAACAGATGGGGTGGTACTGAGTCCCACTCACACTTCAGGAATGAGCCAATTCAATACAGGCTTCTATTAATACCAGCTGGAGTGGTACTGAACCCCACTCACCCACCAGGAATGAGCCAATTCTACCCAGACCACTATTAATAACAGATGGGGTGGTACTGAGTCCCACTCACACACCAGGAATGAGCCAATTCAATACAGGCTTCTATTAATACCGGCTGGAGTGGTACTGAACCCCACTCACCCACCAGGAATGAGCCAATTCTACCCAGACCACTAATCGAATTTAGAATTAGAACATTACAGCGCAGCACAGGCCCTTCGGCCCTCGATGTTGTGCCGACCTGTGAAACCATCTGACCTACACTATTCCATTTTCATCCAAATGTCTATCCAATGACCACTTAAATGCCCTAAACGTTGGCGTATCTACTACTGCTGCAGGCAGGGCTTTCCACGCCCCTACTACTCTCTGAGTAAAGAAACTACCTCTCACATCTGTCCGATATCTATCACCCCTCAACTTGAAGCTATGTCCCCTCGTGTTTGCCATCACCATCCGAGGAAAAGGACGCTCACTATCCACCCTATCTAACCCTCTGATTATCTTATATGTCTCTATTAAGTCACCTCTCCTCCTCCTTCTCTCCAACGAAAACAACCTCAAGTCCCTCAGCCTTTCTCGTAAGACCTTCCTTCCATACCAGGCAACATCCTAGTAAATCTCCTCTGCACCCTTTCCAAAGCTTCAACATCCTTCCTATAATGCGGTGACCAGAACTGCACGCAATACTCCAGGTGCGGTCTCACCAAAGTTTTGTACAGCTGCAGCATGACCTCGTGGCTCCGAAACTCGATCCCCCTACTAATAAAAGCTAACACACCATATGCCTTCTTAACAGCCCTATTAACCTGGTTAGCAACCTTCAGGGATTTATGTACCTGGACACCAAGATCTCTCTGTTCATCTACACTACCAAGAATCTTCCCATTAGCCCAGTACTCTGCATTGCTGTTACTCCTTCCAAAGTGAATCACCTCGCACTTTTCCGCATTAAACTCCATTTGCCATCTCTCAGCCCAGCTCTGCAGCCTATCTATGTCTCTCTGTACCCTACAACATCCTTCGGCACTATCCACAACTCCACCGACCTTAGTGTCATCTGCAAATTTACTAACCCACCCTTCTACACCCTCTTCCAGGTCATTTATAAAAATGACAAACAGCAGTGGCCCCAAAACAGAACCTTGCGGTACACCACTGGTAACTAAACTCCAGGATGAACATTTGCCATCAACCACCACCCTCTGTCTTCTTTCAGCGAGCCAATTTCTGATCCAAAGCTCTAAATCACCTTCAACTCCATACTTCCGTATTTTCTGCAATAGCCTACCGTGGGGAACCTTATCAAACGCCTTACTGAAATCCATATACACCACATCCACTGCTTTACCCTCATCCACCTGTTTGGTCACCTTCTCGAAAAACTCAATAAGGTTTGTGAGGCACGACCTACCTTTCACAAAACCGTGCTGACTATCGCTAATGAACTTATTCTTCTCCAGATGATTATAAAAACAGTCTCTTATAACCTTTTCCGACATTTTACCCACAACCGAAGTAAGGCTCACAGGTCTATAATTACCAGGGCTGTCTCTACTCCCCTTCTTGAACAAGGGGACAGCATTTGCTATTCTCCAGTCTTCCGGCACTATTCCTGTCGACAATGACGACATAAAGATCAAGGACAAAGGCTCTGCAATCTCCTCCCTGGCTTCCCAGAGAATCCTAGGATAAATCCCATCTGGCCCAGGGGACTTATCTATTTTCACACTTTCCAAAATTGCTAACACCTCCTCCTTGTGAACCTCAATCCCATCTAGCCTAGTAGCCTGAATCTCAGTATTCTCCTCAACAACATTTTCATTCTCTACTGTAAATACTGACGCAAAATATTCATTTAACGCTTCCCCTATCTCCTCTGATTCCACACACAACTTCCCACTACTATCCTTGATTGGCCCTAATCTAACTCTAGTCATTCTTTTATTCCTGATATACCTATAGAAAGCCTTAGGGTTTTCCCTGATCCTATCCGCCAATGACTTCTCGTGTCCTCTCCTTGCTCTTCTTAGCTCTCCCTTTAGATCCTTCCTGGCTAGCTTGTAACTCTCAAGCGCCCTAACTGAGCCTTCACGTCTCATCCTAACATAAGCCTTCTTCTTCCTCTTGATAAGCGCTTCAACTTCTTCAGTAAACCACGGCTCCCTCGCTCGACAACTTCCTCCCTGCCTCACAGGTACATACTTATCAAGGACACACAGTAGCTGCTCCTTGAATAAGCTCCACATTTCGATTGTTCCCATCCCCTGCAGTTTTCTTCCCCATCCTACGCATCCTAAATCCTGCCTAATCGCATCATAATTTCCTTTCCCCCAGCTATAATTTTTGCCCTGCGGTATATACCTGTCCCTGCCCATCGCTAACATAAACCTAACCGAATTGTGATCACTATCACCAAAGTGCTCACCTACATCTAAATCTCACACCTGGCCGGGTTCATTTCCCAGTACCAAATCCAATGTGGCATCGCCCCTGGTTGGCCTGTCTACATACTGTGTCAGAAAACCCTCCTGCACACACTGGACAAAAACTGACCTATCTAAAGTACTTAATAACAGCTGGAGTGGTACTGAGTCCCACTCACACACCAGGAAATAGCCAATTCAATCCAGACTTGTGGCGAAGGGGAGTTGGAGTGAGGAGTGGAGAGTGGGGGAGGGCAGTGGGGGAGGGGAGTGGGGGATGGGAGAGGAGGGGAGTTGGGAGGGGAGTGGGGGAGCGAAGTGGGAAGAGGAGTGGAGAGGGGAGTGGAGGTGAGAGGGGAGGGGAGTGTGTGAGGGGTGAGGAATAGGGGAAATGGAAGTGGAGTGGGTATGGGGAAGGGAATGGAGGGGAGAGGTCGAGGTGAGTGGAGGAGGGGTGAGGGATAGGGGAGTGAAAAGTGGAGTGATGAAAGGACTGGGGGAGGGGTGTACGGGAGTGTAGATTGGGGGACGAGAGTGGAGAGTGGGAAGTGGTGGAATTGAGTCGGGAGTGGGGAGTGGGGGAGGGGAGTGGAGAGGAGGCGTAGTGGGGGAGGAGAGAAGAGGCAAGTGTGGGAGGGGAGGGGATAGGAGGTGAGTGGGAGAGGGTAGGGGAGAGGAGGCGTGTGGGGGAGGGGAGGGGAGAGGAGGCGTAGTGGTGGAGGAGAGAGGAAGCAAGTGTGGGAGGGGAGGGGAGAGGAGGCGAGTGGGAGAGGGGAGAGGAGAGGAGGCGTGTGGGGGAGGGGAGGGGAGAGGAGGCAAGTGGGGGAGGGGAGGGGAGAGTTGTGGAGTGGGGGAGGGGAGGGGAGAGTTGTTGAGTGGGAGGAGAGAGGGGGAGTGGGAGGGCTTTGGGGGAGGGGTGTGGGACATGCGGGAGGTCAGTTGGGAGTGGAAGAGTGGAGGAGGGGAGTAGAGGAGGGGAGTGGGGAGTGGGGAGTGAGAGGGGTGGGGGAATTGGGAGTTGGGGAGGGGAGTTGGAGTGTGTTGTATGTGAGTGTGGAGTGAGGAGTGGGGATTGGAGGAGGTGAGTGGGGAGTTGGGGAGGGGAGTGGGGGAGTGGAGTGGGGGAAGGGAGTGGGGGAAGGGAGTGGGGGAATGGAGTGGGGAGTGAGGAGGGGGAGTGGGGGAGGGGCGTGGAGAGTGCGAGAGGGGAGTGAGGAGGAGGAGTGGGGGTGGGAGAGTGGGAATGTGACTTGGGAAGGGAGAGAGGATGGGGAGTGGGGGTGGGGAGTGGGGAGGTGAGTTGGGAGCGCAAGAGTGAGAGTGGGGAAAGGATTGTGTGTGGGTGTGGTTGTGGGGAGAGGTAAGGAGGGCAATGAGGAGTGGGGGTGGGAAGTGGGGGAGGGGGGTGGGGGAGAGGAGTGGAGAGTGGGAGAGGGGAGTGGTGGACGAGAGTTTAGAGTGGGATAGGAGAGAGGGGAGTGGGGGAAATTGAGTCTGGAGTGGAGAGTGGGGAGGGAAGTGGGTAGTGGAGAATGGGGGAGTGGAGTGAGGACTGGGGGAGGGGAGTGGGGAGTGGGGGAGTGGAGTGGGGAGTGAGGAGTGGGGTGTGGAGGAGCGTTGCGGGGTGTGGGGGTGGGGGTGGGTGATGGGAGTGGGGAGTGGGGTAGGGGAGTGGGGTTGTGAGATGGGAGTGTGGAGTGGGGGAGGGGAGTGAGGAGTCGGGGAGGGAATGTGGAGTGGGGAGTGGGTGGGGGGGGGTGGGGTGTGGGGGAGGGGAGTGGTGAGTGGGTGACATGAATGAGGAGTAGGGAGGGGAGTGTGGAGTTGGAAGTGGAGTTGGGAGTGAGGAGTGGGCAGTGGGGTAGTGGGGCGTGATGTGGGGAGAGAGGAGTGGGGAGTGATGGAGTGGGGAGTGGAGTGAGGAGTGGGGAGTGGGGCTGGGGAAGGGATGGTTGAGAGGGGAGTGTGTGAGGGGAGTGGAGAGTGAGGAGTAGAGTGGGGAGTGAGTAGTGGGCAGTGGGGGAGTGGGGAATGGTGTGGGGAGTGAGGAGTAGTGAGTGGATTTGGGAGTGAGGAGTGGGGAGTGAGGAGTGGGGAGTGGGGAGTGGGGAGTTGAGTGGGGAGTGAGAAGTGGGGAGTGAGAAGTGGGGAGTGGGGGAGTGGAGTGAGAAGTGGGTAGTAGGGAGTGGGGGAGTGGAGAGGGGAGTGAGGAGTGGGGTGTGGGGGAGGGGAGTTGGGAGTGGGGGAGGGGAGTGGGGAGTGGGTGAGGGGAGTGGGGTTTGTGGGAGGGGAGTGAGGAGTGGGGGAGGGGAGTGAGCAGTGCGGGAGGGGATTGGGGATTGGGTAGTTGGGGAGGGGAGTGGTAAGTCGGTGAGGGGAGTGGGGGAGGGGAGTGAGGAGTGGGGAGTGGAGTGGAGAGTGAGGAGTGGAGAGTGGGGGAGAGGTGAGTGGGGGAGTGGGGAGTGAGGAGTTGGGGAGTGGGGAGTGAGGAGTCGGGGAGTGGGGAGTGGAGTGGGGAGTGAGGAGTGGGTGAGTGGGTGAGTGGGGGAGTGGGGAGGTGGTGGGGTGTGTAGGAGTGGAGTGATAGAGGGGCAGGGCCTTGTCGGGGAGGGGGAGTGCGGGGGCTAGTGGGGGAGAGGAGTAAGGGAGGGTAGTGGGGAGGATAGTGGGGGAGGGTAGAGGGGATTGGGGGAGTGGAGGGGGAGGTGAGGGGAATGGAGAGTGAGGACAGGGGAGTGAGGAGTGGGGAGTGGGGGAGGGGAGTGTGGAGTACGGGAAGGGAGTGGGGAGGGAGAGGGGGTGAGGAGTTAGGGAGGGTAGTGAGGGAGGAGAGTGAGGGGTGCGGTGTTGAGGAGGGTAGTGCGGAGTGAGGAGTGGGGTAGGGATGAGCGGATTGTGGGAGAGGAGTGGGGGAGGGTGGTGGGGAGGGGAGTGGGGGAGGGGAGTGAGGGAGGGGGAGTTGTGGAGGGGAGTGGGGGAGATGGAGTGGGCGAGGTAGATAGGCAAGTGGGGGAGGGGAGTGGAGAGTGAGGAGTGGGGGAGGGGTGAGCGGAGTAGGTGAGGGGTGTGGATGAGGGGAGTGGGGAGGGGAGTGAAGGATGGAAGTGAGGGACGAGAGTTGAGAAGTGGAGTGGGGGAGGGGAGTGCGGTAGTGGAGCGGGGAGTGAGGGAGCGGAGGGTGATGTGAGTGGGGGAGGGGCAGTGGGATTCGGGGATGGGAGTGGGGAAGGAGAAGGAGTGTGCGGGGGAGAAGGAGGTGAGTGGGAAGTGTACGGTAGGGGAGAGTGGAGTTGGGAGTGGAGTGGAGGATGGGAGTGAGGGAGGAGAGTGGGGGAGTGGTGAAGCGGAATGAAGGAGGGGGAGGGGGAGCGGTGTGGGTGAGGGTAATAGGGGACAGAATTGTGGGAGGGGAGTGGGGGAGGGGAAGGGGAGTGGGAGACGGGATGGGAGGAGGGAGGGGTGCGGGGAGCGGAATGGGGGTGGGCAGTGGGGGAGGGGAGTGGGGAGGGGAGTGGGGGAGGGTAGTGGAGGTTGGGGGTAGGGGAAGGGAGGCAGAAGAGGAGTGGGGATGTGCTGGGGAGTGTAGGAGGGGGTGTTGCGTGAGGGGGAAGGGGAGGGAAGGGTTGATGGGACTGGGGGAAAGGTGTGGGGGAAGGGATTGGGGATGGGGCATGAGGGAGGGGGAGGGCAGAGCAGAAGGGGCACGGGGGAGGGAGAGTGGGGGAGGGTGAGTGGGATTGGGGAGGGTAGTGGGGAGTGGGAGGGAGTGTGAGGGGAGAGGGTGGTGAGTGGGCGGTAAAGGGGACGGGAGAGAGGAGTAGGAACTAGAGTGGAGGATGCGAGTGAGGGAGGAGAGTGGGGAGTGTGGGAGGGGAGTGCAGGGGGTTGGGGAGGGGAGTAGGGGAGGGGACTGGGCAGGGGAGGGTGAGGGGAGCAGGGAGAGGAATGTGCAAGGTGGCAGTGAGTGTGGAGTGGGAAATGGGAGTGAGTTTGCAGTGTTGGTTAGGGGACGGAAGAGGGGTGTGGGGAAGGGAGGGGAGTTGGTAGGGCAGTGGAGAACGGATGTGGGGAAGGGGACTCGTGGAGGGTAACGGGGTAGGTGGATGGTAGTGGGGGAGGTGAGTGGCGGAGGGAAATGGGGTTAGCCAATGAGGAGTAGGGTAGGTGAGTGGTGGAGGGGATTGGGGAGGGGGAGAAGGGGAGAGGGAAGGGAGTGGGGGAATAGAGTGGGGAAGGGGAGGGGGAAGGGCAGGGAGGGGGATGGGAGTGGTAGAGGGGGAGCAGGAAGGGAATAAGGGAGGGAAGTGGGGTGGGGTGCAGGGAACAGGGAGGGGAGTTGGGGAGTGGGGGTGCAAAGTTAGGGGAGTGGGGGAGGGTGAGTGGGGCAGGGGGAGGGTTGTGGGGAGGGAGAGGGGATGTGAGGGGGAGAGGGTGGTGAGTGAAAGGGTGTACGGGAGGGGAGAGAGGAGTGAGGAGTGGAGTGGCGGATGGGAGTGAGGCAGGAGAGTAGTGGAGTGGGGGAGGGAGTGGGGAATGGGGTCTTGGAGTGGGGGAGTGGAGTGAGGATGTGAGTGGAGGAGGGGGATGTGAGAAGTTAAGGGGAGTGATGCAGGGGAAGGGGATTAGGGGAGAGGGGGAGTGGGGAGGGGTAGGGAATGGGAGACGGGAGTGAGTGTGCAGAGTGTGGTGGGGAGGGGGAGGGAGGGGAGTGGAGTGAGGAAAGGAGGGGAGTGGACAGGGCAGTGGAGAAGGGGACTCGCGGAGGGTAGTGGGGGAGGTGTGGGGTAGTGGGGGAGGGTAGTGGGTAAGGGTACTGGGGGAGGGTAGTGAAAGATGGGAATGGCGGAGAGGAGTGGGGGAGGCCGATGAGAAGTAGGGGGTGGGTGTTGTGGAAGGGATTGGGGAGGGGGTAAGGCGGAAGGGGGAAGGGGAGATGGAAGGGAGTGGGGGAATAGAGTGGGGAGGGAGGGGGAAGGGAGGGGAGGGGGAGTAGGGGAGTGGGGAGGGGGAGGGAAGTGGGAGATGCAGGTGAGTGTGCAGCGTGTGGTGCGGGAGGGGAGAGGGGAGTGGAGTGGGGAAAGGAGGCGAGTGGACAGGGCAGTGGGGAAGGGGACTCGAGGAGGGTAGTGGGGGAGGTGTAGGGTAGTGGGGGAGGGCAGTGAAAGATGGGAGTGGCGGAGGGGAGTGGCGGAAGCCGATGAGAAGTAGGGGGTGGGTGTTGTGTAGGGGATTGGGGAGGGGGAAGGGGGAAGGGGAGAGGGAAGGGAGTGGGGGAATAGAGTGGGCATGTTGAGGGGGAAGGGCGTGGTGGTGGGGGGTGGGGGAGGGGGAGGGGAAGGGAATGGGGAGGGTAGTGGGGGAGGGGGAGGGGAGTGGAGAGGGGATTGGGGGAGGGGAGTTGAGGGGGAGGGGGTGTTGGGGAGGAGAGTGGAGGGGTAAGTGGGAGGTTGTTGGGGAGGAGAGGGGAGGGGGTAGGTGATGGGGTATTGGGGAGGAGAGGGGAAAGGGACTGGGGGTGGGGGAAGGGAATGGGGGAGGGGAGTGGGGGAGGGGAGTGGAGAGGGCAATGGGAGAGGGGAGGTGGAGGTGAGTGAGGAGGATGAGGGGAGTGAATGTGTGAATTGGGGAAGTGGAAAGGGGAGGGGAGTCATGAGGGTCGTGGGGAAGGGAGGGAAGTGGTGAGATAGGTGTTGAAGGGGGTGAGGGAGGGAAGTGGGGGATGGGAGTGGGGGAGTGGAGTGGGAGAGGGTGAGTGGTCTTGGGGGAGTGCGAGTGGTATTGGGGGAGGGTGCGTGGGATTGGGGGAAGGTGAGTGGGATTGGGGGGAGGGGAGTGGGATTGGGGGAGGGTGAGTGGAATTGGGAGAGGGTGGTGGGGAGTGGCGTGGAGGATGTGAGTGAGGGAGTAGGGGATGTGGCAGGGGGGTGGGGGATGGAGATGTGGCAAGGATATTAGGAAGGGAGTGAGAGAGCAAAGATGGGAGAGATGGAGAGGAGTGGGGGAGCGCAGCGTTGGGGGTTAGGGGAGGGGATTGGGGAGGGGAGCGGGGAGGGGAGTGGGGGAGGGGTTGGGGTGTTGGGCAGGAGAGGAGGGTGAGGAGGGGAGTGTGGGAGGGGTTGGGGTAGGGAGTGTGGCAAGTCGGGGAGGAGTGGTGGGATTGGCAGAAGAGTGGGGCAGGGGAGTGGGGGAGGGGAGTGGGTGAGGTGTGTTGGGGAGGGGAGTTGGGGAGGGGCGTGAGGGAGGGGTTGGGGGGGTAAGGGTTGGGGAGGGAGGGGAGTGAGGGAGGGGAGTGGGGAGAGGAGTGAGGGAGGGGTCGGAGAGGGAAGGGAGTGGGGGAATGGAGTGGGGAAGAGAAGGGGAGTTCGGGGGGTGGGGGAGGGGAGTGGGAGTGGATTGGGGTGGGGAGGGTTCTGCTGGAGGGGTGTGCGGGAGAGGAGTGGGTGAGGTGAGGGAGTGGGGGAGGGGAATGGGAGACGGGACTGGGTGAGAGAAGTGGGAGTCAGGGAGGGACTAGGAAAGGGGAATGGGGGAAGGCGAGTGGGAAAATTGGAGTGAGTGTGTGAGGTGGGGTAGGGGAAAGGAGGGGAGTTGGGAAGGGGTGGGGGAGGGAAGGGCGGTGGGAGATGTGGGAGAGGAGGCGGAGTGGAGTAGGGGGCTGTGAGGGGAGGGAGATGTGAGAGGTGAAGGGAGTCGCGGAGGGGAGGGCAATGGGGGCAGCGGGTGTGGAGGAGGAAAGTGGTGGAGGGGTTTGAGGGATGGGAGATGAGTGGGAAGATGAGTGGGGAGGGAAATGGGGGAGGGGAGTGGGCGAGTGGAGGGGTGGGGAGAGGATGGGGAGAGGAGTGGGGGAGAGGAGTGGTGGAGAGGAGTGGGGGAGAGAAGTGGGGAGAGGAGGGGTGGGGAGTGGAAGGGGAGAGGAATGGGGAGGGGACGGGTAAGGGAGTGAGTGAATGGAGTGGGTGGGATAGTAAATTGGGTTAAGGAGGGGGAAGAGAGTGGGGGAGAGGTGTTGGAGAGGGTGAGTGCGGAGGGCAGTGGACTGAGGAGGGGAATGTATGAGGGCAGTGGGGTAGGTGAGTGGGGGAGAGGAGTGGGGGAGGGGAGCTCTTGGGGGAGGGGAGTGGCTGGGGGAGCGGTTTGAGGAAGGGGAGTGGGGGAGGGGAGTAGGGAGGAGTGGGGGAGAGGAGTGGGGGCGGAGTGGGGGAGGGGAGTGGGGGGAGGGGACTGGGGACAGGAGTGAGGGGAGGGGTTGGGGAGGGAGGGAAGAGGGGGAATAGAGTGGGCAGAGGGACGTTAGGGGAGTGCAGCGCGGAGTTAGCAGAGTGGGTGAGGGGATTTGGAGTTGTGAGTGGGCGGAGTGGGGGAGGAGTGTGGGGGTAGTGGGGGAGGGTTGGAGGAGGGAAGTGTGGGAGGAGTGGGGGAGAAGTGGGGGAGGGGTGGGCGAAGGGAGTGGGGGGAGGGGTTTGGGGACAGGAGTGAGAGGAGGGGTTGGGGAGTGAGGGGAGTGGAGTGGGGAGAGGGTAGTTAGGGGAATGGAGGAGGGGATTTGCAGTTGGGAGTGTGAGGGGAGTGGAGGGGAGGGGGTGGGGAGGCATGTGGCGGAGGGGCAGGGATGTGGGGGAGGGAGAGGTGGAATGAGGATGTAGGGGAACGAGAGTGGGTTAGGGTTAGGGTGAGTGCGGTACGGGAGTGGGGGAGGGGAGTGTGGGGAGAGTTGGGGAGGGCAGAGTGGGAGGGAAGGGGAGGGGAGTGGGGGGCGGTAGTGGAGGAAGGGAGTGGGGAGTGGAGTGGGGTGGAGGAGGACGGGAGTAGGGGAGGGGTGTTTGAAAGTGGAGCGGGGTAATGGTCGGGGAGGGAGAGAAGTGGGAGATGGGAGGGAGTGGAGTGGGGAGGAGAGGGAGGGGATTGGGGAGGGGGACAGGAGAGCGGGGAGTGGGTAGGGCTTAGGGGCACGGGAGTGGGGGTGAGGTGGGGGTGGGAGGGTAGTGAGGGAGGGGATTTGGTGCAGGGTGTTGGGGGAGGTAGAGGGGCAGGGGTATGGGCGATGGGAGCGGGGGAGGGGCGGGGGTGAAGGTGAGTCGGCAGAGGAGTTGGGAGGGGTGTTTGGCAGGGGAGGTGGAGGTGTGGGGAGTGGGGAAGGGGAGTGGGGGACGAGGGACGGGAGAGAAGGGAGTGGGGGAGGGGTGTTGACCGAGTGGGGTGGGTAGTGGCGGAGGGTAGTGGAGCAAGGTAGTGGGGGAGAGGGTTTTGAGGGTAGGGCAGGCGGATGGGTGTGTGTGAGAGGGAGTGTGGGAGTGGAAGTGGGGGATGTGAGAGGGAGGGCAGTGTGGAGGGAGACCAGGTCTGAGGGGGAGAGGATGCGAACAAGGGGTGTAGGGGAGCGAAGTGAGGAGTGGGGGACTGGAGTGGACGATAGGAGTGAGAGAGGGGAGTGGGATGTGGGAGGGGAAAGGGGAGTGGTGACCGGGGACGAGTGGGGGAGGGGTGCGTTGAGGGGAATGGCAGAATGAGAGGGGAGGTGAGTGGGAATGAGGAAGTAGAGTGGAGGATGGGGAGTGAGGAAATAGGAGAGGGGAAGGGGAGGGTGTGTAATGGTGAGGGGGAGGGGAGTGTTAGGGGGAGGGGAGTGTGAGGGGAGGGAGAGGGTAGTGTGGAAGGAAGTTGGGGAGGGGAGTGGGGGATGGGGAGGGGGAGTGTGGCAGAGAGTGGGGAGGGGAGTTTGAGAGGAGAGTGGGGGAGGGCAATGGTCAGAAAGGAGGGGGAAAGTGGGAGGAGGAGTGTGGAAGAAGGAGAGAGTGCGAGATTGGCGGAGGGGAGAGTGGAAGGGAGTGGGGGAAGGGAGTGGGGAAGAGGGTAGGGGAATGAAGAGGGGGCGGGAGGTGGAGGGGAATGAAGAGGGGGAGGGAGGAGGTGGTGGAGGGGAATGAAGAGGGGGGAGGGGAGGTGGAGGGGAATGAAGGGGGCGGGAGGGGGTGGTGGAAGGGAATGCAGAGGGGCAGGGAGGTAGAGGTGGAGGGGAATGAAGAGGGGGGAGGGGGGTGGAGGGCAATGAAGAGGGGGAGGGAGGGGGAGGTGGAGGAGAATGAAGAGGGGGAGGGGGAGGGAGGGGGAGGTGGAGGAAAATGAAGAGGGGGAGGGAGGGGGAGGTGGAGGGGGATGAAGAGGGGGAGGGAGGGGTTGGTGGAGGAGAAAGAAGAGGGGGAGGGAGGGGGTGGTGGAGGAGAATGAAGAGGTGGAGGGAGGGGCAGGTGGAGGGGAATGAAGATGGGGAGGGAGGGGGAGGTGGAGGGGAATGAAGAGGGGAGGGAGGGGGTGGTGGAGGGGAATGAAGAGGGGGAGGGAGGGGAGGTGGAGAGGAATGGAGGGAGGGGGAGTTGGAATGGAATGAATAGGGGGAGTGAGGGGGTGGTGGAGGGGAATGAAGAGGGGGAGGGAGGGGTGGTGGGGGGGAATGAAGAGGGGGAGGGAGGGGTTGGTGGAGGAGAAAGAAGAAGGGGAGGTGGGGGTGATGGAGGAGAATGAAGAGGGGGAGGGTGGGGCGGGTGGAGGGGAATGAAGAGAGGGAGGGTGGGGTGGTGGAGGGGAATGAAGAGGGGGAGGGAGGGGTTGGTGGAGGAGAAAGAAGAGGGGGAGGGAGGGGGTGGTGGAGGGGAATGAAGAGGGGGAGGGAGGGGGAGGTGGAGGGGGATGAAGAGGGGAGGGAGGGGGTGGTGGAGGGGAATGAAGAGGGGGAGGGAGGGGAGGTGGAGAGGAATGGAGGGAGGGGGAGTTGGAATGGAATGAATAGGGGGAGTGAGGGGGTGGTGGAGGGGAATGAAGAGGGGGAGGGAGGGGTGGTCGGGGGGAATGAAGAGGGGGAGGGAGGAGTTGGTGGAGGGGAATGAAGAGGGGGAGGTGGGGGTGGTGGAGGAGAATGAAGAGGGGGAGGGAGGGGCAGGTGGAGGGGAATGAAGAGGGGGAGGGAGGGGGAGGTGGAGGGGGATGAAGAGCTGAGGGAGAGGGAGGTGGAGGGGAATGAAGAGGGGGAGGGAGGGGAGGTGGAGAGGAATGGAGGGAGGGGGTGGTGGAGTGGAATGAATGGGGGAGTGAGGGGGTGGTGGAGGGGAATAAAGAGGGGGAGGGAGGGGGTTGTAGAGGGGAATGAAGAGGGGGAGAGAGGGGGTATGGAGGAGAAAGAGGAGGGTGTGGGATGGGGTGATGGATGATAATGAAGAGGTGGAGGGAGGGGTGGTGGAGGGGAATGAAGAGGGGGAGGGAGGGAGTGGTGGAAGGTAATGAAGAGGGGGAGGGAGGGGGAGGTGGAGGGGAATGAAGAGGGGGAGGGAGGGGATGGTGGTGGGGAATGAAGAGGAGGAGGGTGGGGAAGGTGGATGGGAATGAAGAGGGGGAGGGAGGGGGAGGTGGAGGAGAATGAAGAGGGGAGGGAGGGGGTACGGAGGAGAAAGAAGAGGGTGTGGGAGGGGGTGATAGATGATAATGAAGAGGTGGAGGGAGGGGGTGGTGGAGGGGAATGAAGTGGGGGAGGGAGGGGGAGGTGGAGGGGAATGAAGAGTTGGAGGGAGGGGGTGGTGGAGGGTAATGAAGAGGGGGAGGGAGGGGGAGGTGGAGGGGAATGAAAAGGGGGAGGGAGGGGATGGTGGTGGGGAATGAAGAGGAGGAGGGTGGGGGAGGTAGATGGGAATGATGAGGGGGAGGGAGGGGGAGCTGGAGGGGAATGAAGAGGGGAGGGAGGGGGTGGTGGAGGGGAATGAAGAGGGGGAGGGAGGGGTTGGAGGAATTGAATGAGGTTGGGGCCGGAGGGGCTGGTGGAGGGGAATGAAGATGGGGGAGGGGGTGGTGGATGGGAATGACGAGTGGGAGGGAGCGGTGGTGGAGGGAATGAAGAGGGGCAGGGAGCGGGAGGTGGGGAATGAAGAGGGGGAGGGAGGGGGTGGTGGGGAATGAATAAGTGGAGGGAGGGGGTGGTGGAGGGGAATGAAGAGGGGGAGGGAGGGGGAGGTGGGGAATGAAGAGGGGGAGGGAAGATGTGGTGGAGGGGAATGAAGAGGGGGAGGGAGGGTTTGGAGGATGGGCATGAAGATGGGGAGGGAGGGGGTAGTGGAGGGGAATGAAGATGCGGAGGGAGGGGGTGGTGGAGGGGAATGAAGAGTGGGATGGAGGCGGTGGTGGAAGGGAATGAAGAGGGGGAGGGAGGGGGTGGTGGATGGGATAGAAGATGGGGAGGGAGGGGGTGATGGAGGTGAATGAACATGGGGTTGGAGGGGTAGGTGGATGCGAATGAAGTGGGGGAGGGAGGGGGTGGTGGAGGGGAATGAAGAGTGGGAGGGAGGGGGAGGTGGAGGGGAATGAAGAGGGGGAGGGAGGGGGTGGTGGAGTTTCATGAAGATGGGGAGGGAGAGGGTGGTGGAGGGCAATGGAGAGGGGGAGGGATGCGGTGGTGGAGTGGAATGGAGAGGGTGAGCAAGGGGGTGGTGGAGTGTGGTAGCGGAGTGGGTGATGGGTTTGGGGTAGGGGTGTGGGGTAGGGGTGTGGGTTAGGGGTGTTGTGGAGCGGAGTGCGGTCTGCGAAGTGGGGGAGGGTAGTGGGGGATGGCAGTGTGGGGTGGGAGTGTGGTAGAGACGGGCAGTGAGGACGTGAATGTAAGTGGAGTGGGGTAGGGGTGTGGGAGAGGGGAGTGGGGGAGTGGGGTAGGTTAGTGTGAGAGGGGAGTTGGGGAGTGGGGGAGGGGAATGGGGAGGCGAGTGAGGGAGGGCAGCGGGTGAGGGTAGTGGGTGAGGGGAGTGGGGGAGGGGAGTGGGGGTGGGTTTGAGGGAGGGGAATTGTGGAGGGGGGTTGTCGAGGGGGTGGGGTAGGGGAGTGGGGTATGGGAGTTGTTGAGGGGACTGGGGGAGATGAGTTAGGGTGCGGGGTTGGGGAGCGGAGTTGGGGTGGGGAGTTAGGGAGGGGAGTTGGGGACGGGAGTGGGGTAGGGGAGTGAGGTAGGGGAGTGGGGTAGGGGAGTGAGGTAGGGGAGTGCGGTAGGGGAGTGAGGTAGGGGAATGTAGGAGGGCAGTTGGGGAGGGGAGCGGGGGAGGGGAGTGGGGAAGGGAGTGGGAACCTGGGAGTGGGGGAGGGGAGTGGGGGAGGGGAGTGGGGGAGGGTTGTGCGGTAGGGGAATGGGGAATGGGAGTGGGGAGGGGAGTGGGGGAGGGGAGTGGGGGAGGGGAGTGGGGGAGGGGTGTGGGGGAGGGGAGTGGAGAGGGGAGTGGGGGAGGGGAGTGGGGGAGGGGAGTGGGGAGGGGCATGATGCAGGGGAGTTGAGGAGGGGAATTGAGGCAGGGGGGTTGAGGAGGGGAGTTGAGGCAGGGGAGTTGAGGCGGGCAGGGGAGTATGGGAGAGGAGTGGGGGAGAGGTGTGGGGCAGAGGAGTGGGGGAGAGGTGTGCGGAGAGGAGAGGGGAGGAGAGTGGGGTAGAGGAGTGGGGGAGGGGATTAGGGGAGGGCGTGGGGGACGGGCGTGGGGGAGTGGGGTCGGGTTGTGGGGATCGGGTTGTGCGGTCGGGTGTTGAGGTCGGGGAGTGGGGTCGGGGAGTGGGGTCGGGGAGTGAGGGAGGGGAGCGCACTGAGGAGGTGGAGGGAAGGGGAGTGGGGGTGTGGAGTTGGAGAGGTGTCTGGGATAGGGGAGTTGGGTAGTGGAGGGCAGTGAGGAGGTGGAGGGAAGGGGAGCGGGGAGGAGTGTAGTGTAGGAGAGTTGGGGAGCGGAGTGGGGTAGGGGAGTGGGGTAGGGGAGTGGGGTAGGGGAGTGGGGTAGGGTGTGTTGCCGGGGAGTTTGGTAGGGGAGTGGGAGAGCGGAGTTGGGGAGCGGAGTGGGGGAGGGGAGTGTGGTAGGGGAGTGTGGTAGGGGAGTGTGGTAGGGGAGTGATGACGGGGGTTTGGGTAAGGGAGTCGGGTAGGGGAGTCGGGTCGGGGAGTTGTGGAGGGGGTTTGTGGAGGGGAGAGCAGTAGGCGAGTGGGGGAGGGGATTTGGGGGAGGGGATTTGGGGTGGGGATTTGGGGTAGGGGATTTGGGGTAGGGGATTTGGGGGAGGGGATTTGGGGGAGGGGATTTGGGGGAGGGGAGTGGGGGAGGGGAGTGGGGGAGGGGAGTGGGGGAGAGGAGTGGGGGAGAGGAGTGGGGGAGAGGAGTGGGAGAGTGGATTGGGGGAGGGGTGTTGCGGAGAGGAGAGTGGAGAAGAGTGGGGTAGAGGAGTGGGGGAGGGGATTAGGGGAGGGGAGTGGGGGGAGGAGATTAGGGGAGGGGCGTGGGGGAGGGGGTACGGGGAGTGGGGTCGGGGAGAGGGGTCGGGGAGAGGGGTGGGGGAGTGGGCTCGGGGAGTGGGGGAGGGGAGAGCAGTGAGGAAGTGAAGGGAAGGGGAGTGGGGGTGTGGAGTGGGGGAGGTGTCTGGGGTAGGGGAGTTGTGTAGTGAGAGGGCAGTGAGGTGGTGGAGGGAAGGGGAGCGGGGGAGGAGGGTGGGTTCGGAAAGTTGGGGAGCGGAGTGGGTTAGGGGAGTGGGGTAGGGGTGTGATGCAGGGGAGTGGGGTCGGGGAGTGAGGGAGGGGAGCGCAGTGAGGAGGTGTAGGGAAGGGGCGTGGGGGAGTGGAGTGGGAGAGGTGTCTGGGGTAGGGGAGTTGGGTAGTGGAGGGCAGTGAGGAGGTGGAGGGAAGGGGAGCGGGGAGGAGTGTGGGGTAGGAGAGTTGGGGAGCGGAGTGGGGTAGGGGTGTAGAGTAGGGGAATGGGGTAGGGGAGTGGGGAAGGGATGTGGTGCCCGGGGGTTTGGTAGGGGAGTGGGAGAGCGGAGTGGGGGAGCGGAGTGGGGGAGGGGAGTGTGGTAGGGGAGTGTGGTAGGGGAGTGTGGTAGGGGTGTGGTGACGTGGGTTTGGGTAGGGGAGTCGGGTATGGGAGTTGTGGAGGGGGGTTGTGGAGGGGAGAGCAGTAGGCGAGTGGGGGAGGGGATTTGGGGTAGGGGATTTGGGGGAGGGGATTTGGGGGAGGGGATTTGGGGTAGGGGAGTGGGGGAGGGGAGTGGGGGAGGGGACTGGGGGAGAGGAGTGGGGGAGTGTAGCGGGGTAGGGAAGTGGGGTAGGTAAGTGAGGGAGCGTCGTGGGGGATAGGTGTGTGGTAGGGGAGGGCAGTGAGGTGGTGCAGGGAATCGGAGTGGTGGACGGGAGGGGAGTGGGGGAGGGGGTGGGGTAGGGGAGTGGGGGAGGCGAGTGGGGGAGGCGAGTTGGGGAGCTGAGTGGGGGAGGGGAGTGGGGGAGGGGAGTGCGGTAGGGGTTTTGGGGTAGGGGATTTGGGGAGGGGAGTGGGGGAGGGGAGTGGGGGAGGGGAGTGATGAGGGGAGTGGGGGAGGGGAGTGGGGGAGGGGAGTGGGGAGGGGTGTGAGGAGGGGAGTGGGGGAGGTTAGAGTGGTAGGGGAGTGGGGGAGGGGAGCGCACTGAGGAGGTGGAGGGAAGGGGAGTGGGGGTGTGGAGTTGGAGAGGTGTCTGGGATAGGGGAGTTGGGTAGTGGAGGGCAGTGAGGAGGTGGAGGGAAGGGGAGCGGGGAGGAGTGTAGTGTAGGAGAGTTGGGGAGCGGAGTGGGGTAGGGGAGTGGGGTAGGGGAGTGGGGTAGGGGAGTGGGGTAGGGTGTGTTGCCGGGGAGTTTGGTAGGGGAGTGGGAGAGCGGAGTTGGGGAGCGGAGTGGGGGAGGGGAGTGTGGTAGGGGAGTGTGGTAGGAGAGTGTGGTAGTGGAGTGATGACGGGGGTTTGGGTATGGGAGTCGGGTAGGGGAGTTGGGTCGGGGAGTTGTGGAGGGGGTTTGTGGAGGGGAGAGCAGTAGGCGAGTGGGGGAGGGGATTTGGGGGAGGGGATTTGGGGTGGGGATTTGGGGTAGGGGATTTGGGGTAGGGGATTTGGAGGAGGGGATTTGGGGGAGGGGAGTGGGGGAGGGGAGTGGGGGAGGGGAGTGGGGGAGAGGAGTGGGGGAGAGGAGTGGGGGAGAGGAGTGGGAGAGTGGATTGGGGGAGGGGTGTTGCGGAGAGGAGAGTGGAGAAGAGTGGGGTAGAGGAGTGGGGGAGGGGATTAGGGGAGGGGAGTGGGGGGAGGAGATTAGGGGAGGGGCGTGGGGGAGGGGGTACGGGGAGTGGGGTCGGGGAGAGGGGTCGGGGAGAGGGGTGGGGGAGTGGGCTCGGGGAGTGGGGGAGGGGAGAGCAGTGAGGAAGTGGAGGGAAGGGGAGTGGGGGTGTGGAGTGGGGGAGGTGTCTGGGGTAGGGGAGTTGTGTAGTGAGAGGGCAGTGAGGTGGTGGAGGGAAGGGGAGCGGGGGAGGAGGGTGGGTTCGGAAAGTTGGGGAGCGGAGTGGGTTAGGGGAGTGGGGTAGGGGTGTGATGCAGGGGAGTGGGGTCGGGGAGTGAGGGAGGGGAGCGCAGTGAGGAGGTGTAGGGAAGGGGCGTGGGGGAGTGGAGTGGGAGAGGTGTCTGGGGTAGGGGAGTTGGGTAGTGGAGGGCAGTGAGGAGGTGGAGGGAAGGGGAGCGGGGAGGAGTGTGGGGTAGGAGAGTTGGGGAGCGGAGTGGGGTAGGGGTGTAGAGTAGGGGAATGGGGTAGGGGAGTGGGGAAGGGATGTGGTGCCCGGGGGTTTGGTAGGGGAGTGGGAGAGCGGAGTGGGGGAGCGGAGTGGGGGAGGGGAGTGTGGTAGGGGAGTGTGGTAGGGGAGTGTGGTAGGGGTGTGGTGACGTGGGTTTGGGTAGGGGAGTCGGGTAGGGGAGTTGTGGAGGGGGGTTGTGGAGGGGAGAGCAGTAGGCGAGTGGGGGAGGGGATTTGGGGTAGGGGATTTGGGGGAGGGGATTTGGGGGAGGGGATTTGGGGTAGGGGAGTGGGGGAGGGGAGTGGGGGAGGGGACTGGGGGAGAGGAGTGGGGGAGTGTAGCGGGGTAGGGAAGTGGGGTAGGTAAGTGAGGGAGCGTCGTGGGGGATAGGTGTGTGGTAGGGGAGGGCAGTGAGGTGGTGCAGGGAATCGGAGTGGTGGACGGGAGGGGAGTGGGGGAGGGGGTGGGGTAGGGGAGTGGGGGAGGTGAGTGGGGGAGGCGAGTTGGGGAGCTGAGTGGGGGAGGGGAGTGGGGGAGGGGAGTGCGGTAGGGGTTTTGGGGTAGGGGATTTGGGGAGGGGAGTGGGGGAGGGGAGTGGGGGAGGGGAGTGATGAGGGGAGTGGGGGAGGGGAGTGGGGGAGGGGAGTGGGGAGGGGTGTGAGGAGGGGTGTGGGGGAGGTTAGAGTGGTAGGGGAGTGGGGGAGGGGAGTGGGGTCGGGGAGTATGGGAGGAGGGTTGGGGAGGGTTGAGGGTTAGGGCAGTGAGGGAGGGGAGTGGGGGAGGGGAGTGAGGGAGTGGAGTGGGGGAGGGGAGTGAGGAAGGGGAGTTGAGGAGGGGAGTGGGGGAGGGGTGGTGGAGTAGGGGAGTGGGGTATGGGATTAGGTGTGGGGAGTGGGGGTGGAGAGTTGGGGAGGGGAGTGGGGTAGGGGTGTGGAGTAGGGGGGTGGGGGAGGGGAGTTGAGGCAGGGAGTGAGGTGAGGAGTTTGGGAGGGGTGTTGTGGTGGAGTGGAGTGGGGGAGGGGAGTGGGGGAGGGGAGTGGGAACCTGGGAGTGGGGGAGGGGAGTGGGGGAGGGGAGTGGGGGAAGGTTGTGGGGGAGAGGAACGGGGAATGAGAGTGGGGAGGGGAGTGGGGGAGGGGAGTGGGGGAGGGGTGTGGGGAGGGGAGTGGTGAGGGGAGTGGGGAGGGGAGTGGGGAGGGGCGTGATGCAGGGGAGTTGAGGAGGGGAGTTGAGGCAGGGGAGTTGAGGCAGGGGAGTTGAGGCGGGGAGGGGAGTCTGGGAGAGGAGTGGGGGAGAGGAGTGGGGCAGAGGAGTGGGGGAGGGGTGTTGCGGAGAGGAGAGGGGATGAGAGTGGGGTAGAGGAGTGGGGGAGGGGATTAGGGGAGGGCGTGGGGGACGGGCGTGGGGGAGTGGGGTCGGGTTGTGCGGTCGGGGAGTGGGGTCGAGGAGTGGGGTCGGGGAGTGGGGACGGGGAGAAAGGGAGGGGAGCGCAGTGAGGAGGTGGAGGGAAGGGGAGTGGGGGAGTGGAGTGGGAGATGTGTCTGGGGTAGGGGAGTTGGGTAGTGGAGGGCAGTGAGGAGGTGAAGGGAAGGGGAGTGGGGAGTAGTGTGAGGTAGGAGAGTTGGGGAGCGGAGTGGGGTAGGGGAGTGGGGTAGGGGAGTGGGGTAGGGGTGTAGTGCCGGGGAGTTCGGTAGGGGAGTGGGAGAGCGGAGTGGGGGAGCGGAGTGGGGGAGGGGAGTGTGGTAGGGGAGTGTGGTAGGGGAGTGTGGTGGGGGAGTGGTAACGGGGGCTTGGGTAGGGGAGTCGGGTAGGGGTGTCGGGTCGGGGAGTTGTGGGGGGGGTTCTGGAGGGGAGAGCAGTAGGCGAGTGGGGGAGGGGATTTGGGGTAGGGGATTTGGGGTAGGGGATTTGGGGGAGGGGATTTGGGGGAGGGGATTTGGGGGAGGGGAGTGGGGGAGGGGACTGTGGGAGAGGAGTGGGGGAGAGGAGTGGGGGAGAGGAGTGGTGGAGGGGTGTTGCGGAGAGGAGAGGGGAGAGGATTGGGGTAGAGGAGTGGGGGAGGGGATTAAGGGAGGGGCGTGGGGGAGGAGATTGGGGAGGGGCATGGGGGAGGGGGGTCGGGGAGTGGGGTCTGGGAGTGGGGTCGGGGTTTGGGGTCGGGGAGTGGGGTCGGGGAGAGGGGTCGGGGAGAGGGGTCGGGGAGAGGGGTAGGGGAGTGAGAGAGGGGAGTTGATGAGGGGAGTGGTGATGGGGGGTTGGGTAGGGGAGTCAGGTATGGGAGTTATGGAGGGAGGTTGTGGAGAGGAGAGCAGTAGGCGATTGGGGGAGGGGATTTGGGGTAGGGGATTTGGGGGAGGGGATTTGGGGGAGGGGATTTGGAGAGGGCAGTGGTGGAGGGGAGTGGGGAGGGGAGTGGGGCGGAGTGTGTTGGTGGTTAGTGTGGGAGGGGAGTGGGGGAGAGGAGTGGGGGAGGGGAATGGGGAGGGGAGAGGTGGTGCGGAGTGGGGGAGTGGAGTGGGGGTGTGGAGTGGAGGAGTGGTTTGGGGGGGAGAGGGGAAGCGGAGTGGGTGAGGGGAATGGGGGAGGGGTGTTGCGGAGAGGAGAGGTGAGGAGAGTGGGGTAGAGGAGAGGGGAGGAGAGTGGGGTAGAGGAGTGGGGGAGTGCATTAGGGGAGGGGATTAGGGGAGGGGCATGGGGGTGAGGTAGAGGAGTGGGGGAGTGGGGTTGGGGAGTGGGATGGGGAGTGGGGAGTGGGGTGGGGTGAGTGGGGTCGTGTGAGTGGGGTCGGGTGAGTGGGTCGGTGAGTGGGTCGGTAAGTGGGGACTGGGTGTGGGGTCAGGGGGTGGGGTCGGGGAGTGGAGTAGGGATGTGGGTTAGGGGAGTGGAGGAGGGGAGTGAGGTAAGGGAGTGGGGGAGGGGAGTGGGGGAGGGGAGTGTGGTAGGGGTGTGGTGATGGGGGGTTGGGTAGAGGAGTCGGGTAAGGGAGTTGTGGAGGGGACTGCGGTCTGCGAGTGGAGTGGGGGAGGGGATTTGGGGGAGGGGATTTGGGTTACGGAATTTGGGGTAGGGGAGTGGGGGAGGGGAGTGGGGGAGGAGTGTGCGGAGGAGTGTGGGGGAGGTTAGAGAGGGAGGGGAGTGGGGGAGCGGAGTGGGGGAGGGGAGTGTGGTAGGGGGTGTGGTGACGGGGGGTTGGGTAGGGGAGTCGGGTGGGGGAGTTGTGGAAGGGAGTGCGGTATGCGGGTGTAGTGGGGGAGGGGATTTGTGGGAGGGTATTTGGGGGAGGGGATTTGGGGGAAGGGATTTGGGGTAGGGGACCTGGGGTAGGGGAGTGGGGGAGGACTTTGGGGAGGAGTGTGGGGAGGAGTGTGGGGAGGAGTTTGGGGGAGGTTAGTGTGGGAGGTTAGTGTGTGAGGGGTGTGGGGGAGGGGAGTGGGGGAGGGGAGTGGGGGAGGGGAGTTGGGGAGGGTAGTGGGTTAGGGAAATGGGGAAGGTAGTGGGTTAGGGGAGTGAGGGAGGGGAGTTGAGGAGGGGTGTGAGGGAGTGGAGTGGAGTAGGGGAGTGGTGTAGGGGAGTGGAGTAGGGGAGTGGGGCAGGGGAGTGGGGTAGGGGAGTGGGGTAGGGGAGTGGGGTAGGGGAGTGGATGAGGGGAGTGGGGGAGGAGAGTGGGGGAGGGGAGAGGGGGAGGGGAGTGGGGGAGGGGAGTGGGGGAGGGGAGTGGGGGAGGGGAGTGGAGGATGGGAGGACGGTAGGGGAATTGGGGCAGGGGATTTGGGAGAGGGGAGTGTGGTAGGGGATTTGGTGTAGGGGATTTGGGGGAGGGGAGTGGGGGAGGGGATTTGGGGGAGGGGAGTGAGGGAGGGGATTGGGGGAGGGGAGTGGTGGAGAGGAGTGGGGGAGGGGTGTTGCAGAGAGGAGTGGGGGAGAAGAGTGGGGTAGAGGAGTGGGGGAGGGGATTAGTGGAGGGGCATGGGGGTGGGGAGTGGGGTTGGGGTTTGGGGGTGGGGAGTGGGGTCGGGTGAGTGGTGTCGGGTGAGTGGTGTCGGGTGAGTGGGGTCCGGTGAGTGGGGTCGAGTGAGTGGGGTCGGGGAGTGGGGTCGGGGAGTGGGGTCGGGGAGTGGGATAGGGGAGTGGGGGAGGGGAGTGTGGTAGGGGTGTGGTGACGGGGAGTTGGGTAGGGGAGTCGGGTAGAGGAGTTGTGGAGGGGAGTGCGGTATGCGAGTGGAGTGGGGTAGGGGATTTGGGGTAGGGGATTTGGGGTAGGGGATTTGGGGTAGGGGATGTGGGGTAGGGGTGTGGGGGAGGGGTGTGGGGGAGGGGAGTGGGTGAGGGTAGTGGGGGAGGTTAGTGGGGGAGGTTAGTGGGGGAGGAATGTGGGGAGGTTAGTGTGGGGGAGGTTAGTGGGGGAGGGGAGTGGTGGAGGGGAGTGGGGGAGGGGAGAGTGGTTGGGGTGTGGTGACGGGGAGTTGGGTAGGGGAGTCGGGTAGGGGAGTTGTGGAGGGGAGTGCAGTATACGAGTGGAGTGGGGGAGGGGAATTGGGGGAGGGGATTTGTGGGAGGGCATTTGGGGGAAGGGATTTGGGGTCGGGGATTTGGGGGAGGGGATTTGTGGTAGGGGATTTGGGGTAGGGGACTGGGGGAGGACTGTGGGGAGGAGTGTGGGAAGGAGTGTGGGGAGGAGTGTGTGGGAGGGGAGTGTGGGTGGGGAGTGGGGGAGAGGAGTGGGGAGGGGTGTTGCGGAGAGGAGAGTGGGGTAGAGGAGTGTGGTAGGGGAGTGTGGTACGGGAGTGGTGACGGGGGTTTGGGTAAGGGATTCGGGTAGGGGAGTCGGGTAAGGGAGTTGTGGAGGGGGTTTGTGGAGGGGAGAGCAGTAGGCGAGTGGGGGAGGGGATTTGGGGTATGGGATTTGGGGTATGGGATTTGGGGTATGGGATTTGGGGGAGGGGATTTGGGGAGGGGAGTGGGGAAGGGGAGTGGGGGAGGGGAGAGGGGGTGTGGAGTGGGGGAGTGGAGTGGGGGTGTGGAGTGGGGGAGTGGTTTGGGGAGGGGAGATGGGGAGGGGAGTGTGGGAGGGGAATTGGGGAGGGGTGTTTCGGAGAGGAGAGGTGAGGAGAGTGGGTTAGAGGAGAGGTGAGGAGAGAGGGGTAGAGGAGTGGGGGAGGGGATTAGGAGAGGGGATTAGGGGAGGGGCATGGTCGTGGGGAGTGGGCTTGGGGAGTGGGGTTGGGAAGTGGGATGAGGAGTGGGGAGTGGGGTAGGGTGAGTGGGGTCGGGTGAGTGGTGTCGGGTGAGTGGGGTCGGGTGAGTGGGGTCGGGTGAGTGGGGTCGGGGAGTGGGGTCGGGGAGTGGGGTCGGGGAGTGGGGTCGGGGAGTGGGGTCAGGGAGTGGGGTCGGGGAGTGGGGTCGGGGAGTGGGGGAGGGGAGTGGGGTCAGGGAGTGGGGTCAGGCAGTGGGGGAGGGGAGTGTGGTAGGGGTGTGGTGACGGGGGGTTGGGTAGGGGAGTCATGTAGGGGAGTTGTGGAGGGGAGTGGGGGAGGGGATTTGGGGTAGGGGATTTGGGGTAGGGGAATTGGGGTACGGAATGTGGGGTACGGAATTTGGTGTCGGGGTGTGGGGGAGGGGAGTGGGGGAGGAGTGTGCGGAGGAGTGTGGGGAGGAGTGTGGAGGAGGTTAGTGTGGGAGGGGAGAGGGGGTGGGGAGTGGGGGAGGGGAGTGTGGTTGGGGGTGTGGTGACGGACGGTTGTGTAGGGGAGTCGGGGAGGGGAGTTGTGGAGGGGAGTGCGGTATGCGGGTGGAGTGGGGGAGGGTATTTGGGGGAGGGTATTTGGGGGAGGGTATTTGGGGGAAGGGATTTGGGGTAGGGGACCTGGGGTAGGGGAGTGGGGAGGACTTTGGGGAGGAGAGTGGGGAGGAGTGTGGGGAGGACTGTGGGGGAGGTTAGTGTGGGAGGTTAGTGTGGGAGGGGAGTGGGGGAGGGGAGTGGGGGAGGGGAGTGGGGGAGGGGAGTTGGGGAGGGTAGTGGGTTAGGGAAATGGGGGAGGGTAGTGGGTTAGGGGAGTGAGGGAGGGGAGTTTGGGAGGGGTGTTGGGGAGGAGAGTGGCGGAGGAGGGAGGGGGAGGGGAGTGTCTGAGGGGAGCGGAGTGCGGAGGGGTGTGGGGGAGGTTAGTGTGGGAGGGGAGCGGGGGAGGGGAGCGGGGGAGTGTAGCGGGGGAGGGGATCTGGGGAGGTGAGAGAGGGAGTAGAGTGTGGGAGGAGAGTGGCGGAAGGGAATTGGGGAGGGGAGTGGGGGAGGGGAGTGGGGGAGGGGGGTTGACGAGGGGTGTGGGGGAGGGGAGTGGGTTACGGGAGCGGAGTAGGGGAGTGGGGGAGGGTAGTGGGGGAGGGTAGTGGGGGAGGGGAGTTGACGAGGGGTGTGGGGGAGGGGAGTGGGGGAGGGGAGCGGGGGAGGGGAGTGGTGGAGGGGAGCGAGGGAGGGGCGTTGGGGAGGGGAGTTGGGGTGGAGGAGTGGGAGAGGGGAGTGGGGTTTGTGAGTGCGGTAGGGGAGTGAGGATGGGGGGTGAGGGACAGGGAATGGGTAGGGGATTGGCGACAGTGAGTGGGGGCTTGGAGAGGGGAGTGGAGTGGGGGAGGGGTGTGGAGGGAATAGGAGTTGTGGAGTGGAGTGGGGGAGGTGTGTGAGGTAGGAGAGTTGGGTAGTGGAAGGCAGTGAGGAGGTGGAGGGGAGGGGAGTGGGCTAGGAAAGTTGGGGAGCGGACTGCGATAGGGGAGGTGAGTGGGTGAGCGGAGTGGGGGAGCGGAGTGGGGTAGCAGAGTGGGGTAGCAGAGTGGGGCAGGGGAGTGGGGCAGGGGAGTGGGGCAGGGGAGTGGGGCAGGTGAGTGGATCAGGGGAGTGGAGCAGGGGACTGGGGCAGGGGAGGGGAGTGGGGAGGGGAGTGGGGAAGGGGAGTGGGGCAGCGGGTGTGGTGTCAGGGAGTGGGGGAGGGGAGTGGGGTTTTAGATTAGAGATTAGAGATACAGCACTGAAACAGGCCCTTCGGCCCACCGAGTCTGTGCCGACCATCAACCACCCATTTTATACTAATCCTACATTCCCAACAAACATCCCCACCTGTCCCTATATTTCCCGACCATCTACCTATACTAGTGACAATTTATAATGGCCAATTTACCTATCAACCTGCAAGTCTTTTGGCTTGTGGGAGGAAACCGGAGCACCCGGAGAAAACCCACGCAGACACAGGGAGAACTTGCAAACTCCACACAGGCAGTACCCGGAATCGAACCCGGGTCCCTGGAGCTGTGAGGCTGCGGTGCTAACCACTGCGCCACTGTGCCGCCCCTGGGGAATGGGGTTGGGGGAGTGGGGTTGGGGGAATGGGGCTGGGGAGTGGTGCTGGGGAGTGGGGCCGGGGAGAGGGGCCGGGGAGTGGGGTCGGGGAGTGGGGTCGGGGAGTAGGATCGGGGAGATGTGAAGGGGAGTGCGGAAGGGGAGTGCGATAGGGGAGTGGGGGAGTGGAGAGCGGTAGTGGAGTGCGGTAGGGGAGTGGGGTAGGGGCGTGGGGTAGGGGAGTGGGGGAGGGGAATGGGGGATGGGAGTGGGGTAGTGGAGTTGGGTAGGGCAGTGGATGAGGGGAGTGGGGAGTGGGGGAGCGGAGTGGGGGGTGCGGAGTGGGGGAGTGGGGTAGGGGAGCGGGGTAGGGGAGTTGTGGAGGGGAGTGAGGTATGGGAGTGGGGGAGTGGAGTGGGGTACGAGATTGGAGTAGGGGGGTGGGGGAGGGGAGTGTGGTACGGGAGGGCAGTGAGGAGGTGCAGGGATGCGGAGTGGTGGACGGGAGTGGGGGAGGAGAGTGGAGTGGGGGAGGAGGTGGGGGAGGGGTGTTCGGGAGGAGAGTGGCGGTGGAGAGAGGGCGAGGGGAGTGTCGGAGGGGAGGGGAGTGGGAAGGGGTGTGTGGGAGGTTAGTGTGGGAGGGGAGCGGGGGAGGGGAGTTGGGGAGGTGAGTGAGGGAGTAGAGTGTGGTAGGAGTGTGGCGGAGGGCGTGAGGGAGGGGAGTGGGGGAGCGGAGTGGGGGAGGGGAGTGTGGGAGTGGAGCGGAGTAGGGGAGTGGGGTAGGGGAGTTTGTGATGGGTTTGGGGGAGGGGAGTGGGGGAGGGGAGTGGGGGAGGGAAGTGGGGGAGGGGAGTGGGAAGGGGAGTGGTTTAGGGGAGTGGGGAGGGGAGTTGAGGTAGGGAGTGGGGGAGAGGAGTGGTGTAGTGATTTGGAGTGGTGTAGGGGAGTTGTGGAGGGGAGTGCGATAGGGGAGTGGGGGGGTGGAGTGCGGTAGGGGAGTGGGGTAGGGGAATGCAAGAGCGTAGTGGGGGATGGGAGTGTGTTAGGGGAGGGCAGTGAAGAGATGCAGGGGAGCGCAGAGGTGGACTGGAGTGGGGGGAGGTGAGTGTGGGAGGGTTTGGCTAGGGGAGGGGTTTAGGGGAATGGTGGAGTGGAGAGGGGTAGTGGAGTTGGGGAGGGGAGTGAGTTAGGGGAGTGGGGTAGGGAAGTGGGAAGGTGGAGTCGGATAGGGCAGTGGGATAGTGGAGTGGGATAGGGGAGTGGGATAGGGGAGTGGGATAGGGGAGTGGGATAGGGGAGTGGGATAGGGGAGCGCAGTGAGGAGGTGGAGGGAAGGGGAGTGGGTGAGTCGAGTTGGTGATGTGCGTGGGGTAGCGGAGTTGGGTTGAGGAGGGCAGTGAGGAGATGGAGGGAAGGGCAGTGGGGAAGGGGAGTGAGGCAGGAGAGTTGGGGAGCGGAGTGGGGGATGGGAGTGTGGTAGGGGAGGGCAGTGAGGAGGTGCAGGGAAGTGGAGTGTTGGACGGGAGGAGAGTGGGGGAGGGGAGTGGGGGAGGGGTGAGGGGGAGGGGAGTGGGGGAGGGGAGTGGAGTGGGGGAGGAGTGTCGGGAGTGGAGTGGGCGAGGGGTGTGGGGGAGTGGAGTGGGGGAGGGGAGTGGGCGAGGGGAGTGGGCGAGGGGAGTGGGGGAGGGGAAAGGGGGAGGGGAAAGGGGGAGGGTTGTGGGGCGGAGTGGGGGAGGGGAGTGGGTGAGGGGAGTGGGGGAGCCGGAGTGGTGTCAGGGAGCAGGGGAGGGGAGCAGGGGAGGGGAGTGGGGGAGGGGAGTGGGTTAGCGGAGTGGGGGAGGTGAGTGGGTAGGGGAGTGGGGTTGGTGTGTGGTGATTGGGAGTGGGGTAGGGGAGTGGTGGAGGGGGGTGGGGTAGGGGTGTGCGTGAGGGTAGTGAGGGATGGGAGTGTGGTCGGGGAGGGCAGTGAAGAGGTGCAGGGAAGCGCAGAGGTGGACTGGAGTGGGGGAAGGGGAGTGTGGGACGGAGTGGGCTAGGGTAGGGGGTTAGGGGAATGGTGGAGTGGAGAGGGGTAATGGTGTTGGGGAGGGGAGTGAGTTAGGGGAGTGGGGTAGGGAAGTTGGAAAGTGGAGTCGGATAGGGCAGTGGGATAGTGGAGTGGGATAGGGGAGTGGGATAGGGGAGCGCAGTGAGGAGGTGGAGGGAAGGGGAGTGGGTGAGTGGAGTGGGTAAGGTGTGTGGGGTAGGGGAGTTGTGTTGAGGAGGGCAGTGTGGAGGAGAAGGAAGGGGAGTAGGGGAGGGGATTGGAGGACAGTGAAGAGGTGGAGGAAAAGGGATTGGGTGAGGGGAGTGGTGCAGGGGAGGGCAGTGAGGATTTGGAGGGAAGGGATGCGGGTAAGGGGAGTGCGGGAGGGGAGTGGGGGAGGGGGGAGGGGAGAGGGGTAGGGGAGTTGGGGAGCGGAGTGGGGTAGGGGTGTGGGGTAGGGGTGTTGGGGAGGGGTGTGGGGGATGGGAGTGGGGGAGGGGAGTGGGGTACGGGAGCACAGTGAGGAGGTGCAGGGATACGGAGTGGTGGACAGGAGCGGGGGAGGGGGGCGGGGGAGGGGAGCGTGTGTGGGGTGTGGGGGAGGGGAGTGGGGGAGGGGAGTTGTGGAGGGGAGTTGGGGAGAGGAGTGGGGTAGGGAAGTGGGGGAGGGGAGTGAGGGAGGGGAGTTGACGAGGGGATTGAGGGAGGGGAGTGGGGGAGGGGAGTGTGGGAGGGGTGTAGGGGAGGGGAGGGGGAAGGGGAGTGGTTTAGGGGGTGGGGGAGGGGAGTTGAGGCAGGGAGTGTGGGAGAGGAGTGGGGAAGGGGAGATGCGGAGAGGAGAGGCAGAGGGGAGTGGGGTGGAGGAGTGGGGGGAGGGCAGTGGGGGGAGGGGAGTGGGGGGAGGGGAGTAGGGGGAGGGGAGTTGGGGAGGGGAGTGAGGTAGGGGGTGGGGAAGGGGAGTTGGGGAGTTGGGGGGGGAGTTGAGTGGGGGAGTTGAGTGTGGGAAGGGAGTGTGGGAGGGGAGTGTGGATGGGGAGTGTGGAAAGGAGTGTGGAAGGGGAATTGGGGTGGGGAGTTGGGGTGTGGAGTTGGGGAGGGTAGTTGGGGATGGTAGTTGGGGAGGGTAGTTGGGGAGGGTAGTGGGGTAGGGGAGTGAGGAAGGGGAGTGTGGAAGGGGAGTGTGGAAGGGGAGTTGGGGTGGGGAGTTGGGGAGGGTAGTTGGGGAGGGTAGTTGGGGACGGTAGTGGGGTAGGGGAGTGAGGGAGGGGAGTGGGGGATGGGAGTGGGGGAGGGGAATGAGGGAGGGGAGTGAGGGAGGGGAGTGTGGGTGGGGTGTGGGGGAGGGGTGTGGGAGAGGGGAGTGGAGTAGGGGTGTGGGGTAGGGGAGATGGTTAGGGGAGTGAGGGCGGGGAGTGGGGGAGGAGAGTGGGGGAGGAGAGTGGGGGAGGAGAGTGGGGGTGGAGAGTGTAGGAGGAGAGTGGGGTCGGGGTGCTGGGTAGGGGTGCTGGGTGGGGGAGTGGGGTCGGGGTGTGGGGTCGGGGAGTGGGGTCGGGGTGTGGGGTCGGGGAGTGGGGTAGTGGAGTTGGGGTGCGGAGTGAGTTAGGGGAGTGGGGTAGGGAAGTGGGATAGGGGAGTGAGGGAGGTGTGTGGGGGAGGGCAGTTGGGTTGTGGAGGGCAGTGAGGAGGTGGAGGGAAGGGGATTGGGGGAGGGGTGTGAGGTAGGAGAGTTGGGGAGCGGAGTGGGGGATGGGAGTGTTGTAGGGGAGGGCTATGAGGAGGTACAGGGAAGCGGAGTGGTGGACGGGAGGGGAGTCGGGTAGTGGAGAGGGGCAGGGGAGAGGGGGAGGGGAGTCGGGGAGGGGATTGGGGGAGGAGAGTTGGGGAGGGGAGTCGGTCTGGGAGTGGAGTGGGGGAGTGGAGTGGGGGCGTGGAGTGTGGGCGTGGAGTGGGGAGGGATGTGAGGGTGGTTAGTGGGGGAGGGGAGTGGGGGAGGGGTGCGGGGGAGGGCAGAGCCGAAGGGGTGAGCGGGAGGGGAGTGTGGGAGGGGAGTGGGAGGAGGGGAGTGGGGGAAGGGGAGTTGGTGAGGCAAGATGGTGAGGGGAGATAGTGAGGGGAGATGGTGAGGGTAGATAGTGCGGGGTGTTGGGGAGGGGAGCTGGAGAGGGGACCTGGGGAGGGGACATGAGGAGGGGACATGGGGAGGGGACATGGGGAGGGGTCTTGGGGAGGGGACTTGGGGAGGGGACTTGAGGAGGGGACTGGGGGAGGGGACTTGGGGTAGAGGAGTGGGCTAGAGGAGTGGGGTAGAGGAGTTGGGTAGAGGAGTGGGGAAGGAGTATTGCAGAGATGAGAGGGGGAGGAGAGAGGGGGAGGAGAGAGGGGGAGGGGAGAGGGGGAGGGGAGAGGGGGAGGGGAGTGGGGGAGGGGAGTGGAGTGGGGGAGGGGAGTGATGTAGGGGAGTGATGTAGGGGAGTGATGTAGGGGAGTGGGGGATGTGTGGTGTAGGGGAGTTGGGGACTGGAGCACAGTGAGGATGTGGAGAGAAGTGGAGTGAGGGAGGGGCCTGGGGGAGGTGTTTGGGGTAGGTGAGTTGGGGACCGGGGTGCAGTGAGGAGGTGGAGGGAAGGGGAGTGGGGAAGGGGAGTGGGGTAGGAGAGGTGACTAGGGGAGTATGGGAGGGGAGTGAGGTAGGTAATTGGGGACTGGAGTGGGGTAGTGGAGTGGGGTAGTGGAGTGGGGTAGTGGAGTGGGGCAGGGGTGTGGGGCAGGGGTGTGGAGTAGGGGTGTGGGGGAGGGGAGTGGCAGAGGGCAGCGGGGGATGGGAGTGGGGAGGGGAGTTGGGGATTGGGGGAGGGGAGTTTTGGAGGGGAGTGTGATAGGGGAATTGGGAGGAGAGTGGGGTAGGGGAGAGGTGCAGGGGTGTGGGGGAGGGGATTTGGGGGTGGGATGTTTGGGAGTGGGGGAGGGGAGTGGGTGAGGGGAGTTGGGGAGGGGAGTTTGGGAGGGATCTGGGGGTGGTGTGAGGGGGAGGGGAGTTGGGTAGGGGAGTGGGGTTGGGGACTGGTGGAAGTGGGGGAGGGCAGTGAGGAGGTGGAGTGAAGGGGAGTGGCGTGGGGAGTGGGCAGGGCAGTGGCGTAGGGGAGTTGGGTAGGGGAGGGCAGTGTGGAGGAGAAGAAAGGGGAGTAGGGGAGGGGATTGGAGGACAGTGAGGAGGTGGGGGAAAAGGGAGTGGGGGAGGGGAGTGGTGTAGGGGAGGGCAGTGAGGATTTGGAGGGAAGGGATGTGGGTAATGGGAGTGGTGTCGGGGAGTGGGAAAGTGGAGTGGGGAAGGGGAGTGGGGAAGGGGAGTGGGGGAGGGGAGTGGGGGAGGGGGAGGGGAGAGAGGTAGGGGAGTTGGGGAGTGGATTGGGGTAGGGGTAGGGGTGTGGGGGAGGGGAGTGGGGGAGGGGAATGGGGAGGGGAGTGTGGAGGGGATTGGGGGAGGGGAGTGGGGTACGGGAGGGCAGTGAGGAGGTGCAGGGATACGGAGTGGTGGACGGGAGCGGGGGAGGGGTGTGGGGGAGGGGAGCGGGGGAAGTTAGTGGGCGGAGAGGAGTTGGGGGAGTGGATTTGGGGAGTGGAGTGGGTGAGGGGAGTGGGGTAGGGGAGTGGGGGAGGGGAGTGGGGAGGGGAGTTGGGGAGGGGAGTTGGGGAGGGGAGTGGGGTAGGGAAGTTAGTGAGGGGAGTGGGGTAGGGAAGTGGGGGAGGGGAGTGAGGGATGGGAGTGAGGGAGGGGAGTTGACGAGGGGATTGAGGGAGGGGAGTGGGGGAGGGTGTTGGGGAGGGGAGGGGGAAGGGGAGTGATTTAGGGGAGTGGGGGAGGGGAGTTGAGGCAGGGAGTGTGGGAGAGGAGTGGGGAAGGGGAGATGCGGTGAGGAGAGACAGAGGGGAGTGGGGTGGAGGAGTGGGGGAGGGGAGTGGGAGAGGGGAGTGGGGGATGGAAGTGGGGGAGGGGAGTAGGGGGAGGGGAGTTGGGGGGGAGTTGGGGAGGGTAGTCGGGTAGGGGAGTTGGGGAGTTGAGTGGGGGAGTTGAGTGGGGGAGTTGAGTGTGGGAGGGAAATGTGGGAGGGGAGTGTAGGAGGGGAGTATGGAAGGGGAGTGTGGAAGGGGAGTGTGGAAGGGGAGTTGGGGTGGGGAGTTGGGGTGGGGAGTTGGGGAGGGGAGTTGGGGAGGGTAGTTGGGGAGGGTAGTTGGGGAGGTTAGTGGGGGAGGGTAGTGAGGGAGGGGAGTGTGGAAGGGGAGTGGTGGAGGGGAGTGCGGTCGTGGTGTGCGGTAGGGGTGTGCGGTAGGGGTGTGCGGTAGGGGAGTGGGGGAGTTGGGTAGGGGCGTGGGGGAGTGGGGGAGGGGAGGGCAGTGAGAAGGTGGAGTGAAGGGGAGTTGTGTAGGGAGTGGGCAGGGCAGTGGCGTAGGGGAGTTGGGTAGGGGAGGGCATTGTGGAGGAGAAGGAAGGGGAGTAGGGGAGTGGAGTGGAGGAGGGTAGTGGGGGAGGGGAGGGCAGTGAGGAGGTGGAGGAAAAGGGAGTGGGGGAGGGGAGTGGTGTAGGGGAGGGCAGTGAGGATTTGGAGGGAAGGGATGTGGGGGAAGGGATGTGGGGAAGGGGAGTTGGGTCGGGGAGTGGGAAAGTGGAGTGGGATAGGGGAGTGGGGGAGGGAGTGGGGGAGGGGAGTGGGGGTGGGGAGTGGGGGAGGGGAGTGGGGGAGTGGGGGAGTGGCGTGGGGGAGGTGAGGTGGGAGCGGAGTGGGCTAGTGGTGTGGAGTAGGGGTGTGGGGTAGGGTTGTGGGGGAGGGGAGTGGGGGAGGGGAGTGGGGTACGGTGGGCAGTGAGTAGGTGCAGGGATGCGGAATGGTGGACGGGAGTGGGGGAGGGGAGGGGAGCGGGGGAGGGGGTGGGGAGGGGGCGGGGGAGGGGAGCGGGGGAGGGGGTTTGTGAAGGTGAGTGGCGGACAGGAGTTGGGGGAGGAGATTTGGGGAGTAGAGGAGAGGGGAGTGGGGGAGGGGATAGAGGGAGGGGAGTTGGGGGAGGGGAGTTGGGGGAGGGGAGTTGGCGGAGGGGAGTTAGCGGAGGGGAGTGAGGGAGGGGAGTTGACGAGGGAAGTGAGGGAGGGGAGTGGGGGAGGGGAGTGGGATAGGGGAGTGGGATAGAGGAGTGGGGGATGGGAGTGGGGGAGGGGAGTGGGGGAGGGGAGGGGGAAGGGGAGTTGTTTAGGGGAGTGAGAGACGGGAGTTGAGGCAGGGAGCGTGGGATAGGAGTGGGGAAGGGGAGATGCGGAGAGGAGAGGAGAGGGGGAGGGGAGTCGGGTGGAGGAGTGGGAGAGGGGAGTGGGGTTTGTGAGTGCGGTAGGGGAGTGTGGGAGGGGAGTGGGGGACAGTGAATGGGGTAGGGGAGTGGCGTAAGTGAGTGGGGGCAGGGAGAGGGGAGGGGAGTGGAGGGAAGGGGAGTTGGGGAGTGGAGTGGGGGAGGTGTGTGGGTTAGGAGAGTTGGGTAGTGGAGGGCAGTGAGGAGGTGGAGGGGAGGGGAGTGTGGTAGGAAAGTTGGGGAGCGGACTGCGGTAGGGATGTGGTGTCAGGGAGTGGGGTAGCGGAGTGGGGTAGCGGAGTGGGGTAAGGGTGTGGTGACGGGGAGTGGGGTAGGGGAGTGGAGTAGGGGAGTTGTGGAGGGGAGAGCGGTGGGGGAGTGGGGGTGTAGAGTGGGGTAGGGGCGTGGTGTAGGGGAGGGCAGTGAGGATTTGGAGGGAAGGGGAGTGGAATGGGGTAGGGGAGTGGGGGAGGGGTGTGTGTTAAGTGAGTGGGGTTGGGGAGAGGGGAGGGGAGTGAGGTAGGGGAATCGGGGAGGGGACTGGGGGAGGAGAGTGGGGGAGGGGAGTGGGGAAGGGGAGTGGGGGAGGGGAGTGGAGTGGGGGAGGGGAGTGTTGTGGAGGGTCGTGTGGGGGAGGGTCGTGTGGGGTAGGGGAGTGTGGGGTAGGGGAGTGAGTTAGGGGAGTGGGTTAGGGGAGTGGGTTAGGGGAGTGGGGGAGGGGAGTGGGACAGGGGAGTGGGACAAGGCAGGGCAGTGAGGAGGTGGAGGGAATGAGAGTGGGGAGGGGAGTTTGGGAGGGAAGTGTGGTAGGGGTGTGGGGTCGGGAAGTGTGGTAGGGCTGTGGGGTCGGGAATTGGGGTCGGGAAGTGAGGGAGGGGAGTGGGAAAGGGGAGTGGCAAAGGGGAGTGGGGGTAGGGGAGTAGGGGTAGGGGAGTGGGAAAGGGGAGTGGGGGTAGGGGAGTGGGGGTAGGGGAGTGGGGGAAGCAAGTGGGGGAAGCGAGTGGGGGAAGGGAGTGGGGGAAGGGAGTGGGGGAAGGGAGTGGGTTAGGAGAGTGGAGTGGTATAGGGGATTGGGGTAGGGGTGTGCTGTCGGGGAGTGGAGTAGGGGAGTGGGGTATGGGAGATTGTGAGGGAAGTGCGGGAGGAGTGTTGGGGGAGGGGAGTTGGGGAGGGGAGTGGGGTAGAGGAGTGGGGTAGTACAGTGGGGGAGGGGAGTTGTGGCAGGGGTTGGGGAGCGGAGTGGTTGAGGGGAGTTGCGGAGAGGAGATGGGGAGGGGAGTGGGGTACAGGAGTGGGGGAGGGCAGTGGGTGGGAATGTGGGAGCGGAGTTGGGGAGGGGACTTGGGGAGGGGCGTGGGGGATGGGGTGGGGGAGGGGAGTGGGGGAGGGGATTTGGCTACTGGAGTGGGGAGGGGAGTGGGGGAGGTGATTGGGGTTGTGGAGTTGGGGAGGTGAGTGGGGGAGGGGAGTTTGGGACTGGAGTGGGGGTGGGGAGTGGGTTAGGGGAGTGAGTGAGGGTTGTTGTGGAGGTGAGCGGGGGAGGGGAGTGAGGGAGGGGAGTTGATGTGGTGTGTGGGGGAGGGGAGTGCGGTAGGGGAGTGGGGGAGGGGGAGGGGAGTGCTGTCGGGCAGTGGGGGAGGGGAGTGAGTGAGGGTAGTGGGGTAGGGGAGTGAGTGAGGGTAGTGGGGTAGGGGAGTGAGGGAAGAGAGTGAGGGAGGGGAGTGAGGGAGGGGAGTGCGGTAGGGGAGTGGGGGAGGGGAGTTACAGAGAGGAGGGGGAGGGGAGTGGGTTGTGGAGTGGGGGAGGGGCGTTGGGGAGGGGAGTTGGGGAGGGTAGTAGTGGAGGGGATTGGAGGTGGGGAGTGGGGTAGGGGAGTGGGGATTTGTTGTGAAGTAGGGGAGTGGGGGATGGGAGTGGGGAGGAGAGCGAGGTAGGGGAGGGGGCAGGGGAGGGGGGCAGGGGAGTTGTTAGAGGTAAGTGCGGGAGGGGAGCGGGGGAGTGGATTGGGGGAGGGGAGTTGGGGAGTGGAGTGCGTTAGGGGAGTTGGGGTGGGGAGTTGGGGAGGGGAGTAGTGTAGGGGCGTGAGGGAGGCGAGTTGGGGAGGGGAGTTGGGGAGGGGAGTTGGGGAGGGGAGTTGGGGAGTGGAGTGCGGCAGGGGATTTGGGGTGGGGAGCTGGGGAGGGGAGTTGGGGAGGGGAGTGGAGGTGGGGAGTGGGGGAGGGGAGTGGGTGAGGGGAGTGGGGTAGGGGAGTGAGGGAGGGGAGTTGAGGAGGGGTGTGGGGGAGGGGAGTTAGGGACTGGAGTGGGGGAGGGGAGTGTGGGAGTGGAGTGGGGGATGGGGGTCCGGTACGGGAGTTGGGGAGGGGAGCTGGGGAGGGGAGTGGGGGAGGGGAGTGAGGGAGAGGTGTTGGTGAGGAAAGTGGGGTAGGGGAGTGGGGGAGGGGAGTGGGGGAGGGGAGCAGGGTATGGGAGTTGGTGCGGGCAGTGGGGGAGCAGCGTTGGGGTGGGGAGTGGGGGAGGGGAGTGAGTGAGGGAGGGGAGTTGAGAAGGGGTGTGGGGGAGGGAAGTGCTGTGGTAAGTTGGGCGGGGGAGTTGGGTATGGGAGTTGGTGAGGGGAGTGGGGGAGGAGATTTGGGGTTGGGAGTTGGGAAGGGGAGTTGGGGAGGGGAGAGCCGTAGGGGAGTAGGGGAAGGGTGTGGGGGAGGGGAGTGGGGAGTGGAGTAGTTGCGGGGAGTTGCGGAGAGGAGAGGGGGAGGGGAGTGTAGTGGTCTGCAGGTGTGGGGTAGGGGAGTGGGGGAGGCTTGTTGGGTATGGGAGTGGGTGTGAGGAGTGGGGTATGGGTGTGCGGTAGGGGAGTGCGGAAGGGGACTGGGGGAGGGGAATGAGGGAGGGGAGTGGGGGACTGGGAGTGGGGTAGGGGAGTGGCAAAGGTCCGTGGGGAGGGGAGAGGGGAGTGGAATGGGGGAGGGGCGTGGGGAGGGGAGTGGGGTGGGGAGTAGGGTGGGATGTGGAGCATGGGAGTTGGGTATGGGAGTTGGTGAGGGGGGTGGGGATGGAGAGTTCGTGAGAGGAGTGGGTGAGCGGAGTGGGGCAGGGGAGTGAGTGAGGAGAGTGGGGGTGGGGAATTGGGGATGGAAGTGGGTGTGGGGAGTGGGGTAGGGGTGTGGGGTAGGGGAGTGGGGTACGGGATGGGGTAGGGGAGTGGGGTAGGGGAGTGGGGGAGGGGAAAGAGGGAGGGGATTGAGGGAGGGGAGTGAGGGAGGGGAGATGGGGAGGATGTGAGAAGGGGAGTGAAGGAGGGGAGTGGAGTAGGGGAGTCGGGTATGGAAGTTAGTGCGGGGAGTTGAGGAGGACAGTGGGGGAGTGTAGTACGGGAGGGGAGCTGGGGAGGGGAGTGAGGGAGGGGAGTTGAGAAGGGGTGTGGGGGAAGGGAGTGGGGTGGTAAGTGGTGCAGGGGAGTTGGGTATGGGAATTGGTGGGGGAGTGGGGGAGGAGAGTTGGGGATGGTAGTTGGGAAGGGGAGTTGGGGAGGTTTGGATAGGGGACTGCGGTAGGGGAGTGGGGGAAGTGAGCGGGGGAGGGGCGTGGGGAGAGGTGGTTGCGGGGAGTTGCGGAGAGGGGAGGGGGAGGGGAGTGTGTGAGAGGAGTGGGGGAGTGTAGTGGGGTGTGGCAGTGGGGTAGGGGAGTGGGGAGGGGAGTTGGGGATGGGAGTGGGGGTGGAGAGTGGGGTAGGGGTGTGGGGTAGGGGAGTGGGGTATGGAGTGTGGGAGGGGAGGGAGGGGAGGGAGGGGAGTGGGGTAGAGGGAGTGGGGTAGGGGAGTGGCATAGGTCCGTGGGGGTGGGGAGCGGGGAGTGGAGTAGGGGAGGGGAGTGGGGTAGAATAGTGGTGGATGGGAATGGGGAGGGGAGTTGGGGCGGGGAGTGGGGGAGGGGAGTAAGGCAGGGGTGTGGGGTAGGGGAGTACGTTAGGGGAGTGGGAGCGGGGAGTGGGAGAGGGGAGTGGGGGACAAGGGGTGGGGTAGGGGAGTGATGTAGGGGAGTGGGTGAGGGGAGTTGGTGTGAGGAGTGGGGGAGGGGAGTGGGGGAGGGGAGTGGGAGAGGGGAGTGGGGGAGGGGAGTGAGGTAGGGGAATGGGAAAGGCGACTGCGTTAGGGGAGTTGCAGAGGGGAGTGGGAGAGGGGAATGGGCGACAAGGAATGGGGTAGGGGAGTGATGTAGGGGAGTGGGTGAGGGGAGTTGGTGAGGGGAGTGGGGGAGGGGAGTGATGTAGGGAGTGGGAAAGGGGCGTGGGATAGGGGAGCGCAGTGAGGAGGTGGAGGGAAGGGGAGTGGGGAGGGGAGTGAGGATGTGTGTAGGGTCGAGGAGTTGGGTAGTGGAGGGCAGTGAGGAGGTGGAGGGAAGGGGAGTAGGGAAGGGGTGTGGTAGGAGAGGTGGGTACGGGAGTAGGGGAGGGTAGTGATGTATGGGAGTTTGTGAGGGGAGTGGGGGAGGGGAGTGGGGGAGGGGAGTGATGTAGGGAGTGGGAAAGGGGCGTGGGATAGGGAAGCGCAGTGAGGAGGTGTAGGGAAGGGGAGTGGGGAGGGGAGTGAGGATGTGTGTAGGGTCGAGGTGTTGGGTAGTGGAGGGCAGTGAGGAGGTGGAGGGAAGGGGAGTGGGGAAGGGGTGTGGTAGGAGATGTGGGTACGGGAGTAGGGGAGGGTAGTGAGGTATGGGAGTGGTTGAGGGGAGTGGGGTAGGGGAGCGTGGTAGGGGATTGGGGTAGGGGAGTGGGGTAGGGCTGTGTGGTAGGGGAGTGGGGTAGGGGAGTTGTAGAGGGAGTGCAGTAGGGGAATGGGGGAGGGGAGTGGGGTTGGGGATTGGGGGAGTGTACTGGGGATGGGAGGGTGGTTGGGCAGGGCAGTGAAGAGGTGGAGGGAACTGAGTGGTGGAGGGGAGTGGGTGAGGTAATTGGAGGAGGGGGTGTGGCAAGGGTGTGAGGTAGGGGAGTGAGGTAGGAGAATTGGGTAGGGGATGTGGTCAGGGAGTTTGGGAGGAGAGTGGGGGAGGGGAGTGGGGGAGTGGAGTGGGGGAGGGGAGTGATGTAGGGAGTGGGAAAGGGGCGTGGGATAGGTGAGCGCAGTGAGGAGGTGGAGGGAAGGGGAATGGGGAGGGGAGTGAGGATGTGTGTAGGGTCGAGGTGTTGGGTAGTGGAGGGCAGTGAGGAGGTGGAGGGAAGGGGAGTGGGGAAGGGGTGTGGTAGGAGAGGTGGGTACGGGAGTAGGGGAGGGTAGTGAGGTATGGGAGTTGTGAGGGGAGTGGGGGAGGGGAGTGGGGGAGGGGAGTGATGTAGGGAGTGGGAAAGGGGCGTGGGATAGGGAAGCGCAGTGAGGAGGTGGAGGGAAGGGGAGTGGGGAGGGGAGTGAGGATGTGTGTAGGGTCGTGGTGTTGGGTAGTGGAGGGCAGTGAGGAGGTGGAGGGAAGGGGAGTGGGGAAGGGATGTGGTAGGAGATGTGGGTACGGGAGTAGGGGAGGATAGTGAGGTATGGGAGTGGTGGAGGGGAGTGGGGTAGGGGAGTGTGTTAGGGGATTGGGGTAGGGGAGTTGTCGAGGGAGTGCAGTAGGGGAATGGGGGAGGGGAGTGGGGTTGGGGATTGGGGGAGTGTACTGGGGGATGGGAGTGTGGTTGGGCAGGGCAGTGAAGAAGTGGAGGGAACTGAGTGGTGGAGGGGAGTGGGTGAGGTGATTGGAGGAGGGGGTGTGGTAAGGGTGTGAGGTAGGGGAGTGAGGTAGGAGAATTGGGTAGGGGATGTGGTCAGGGAGTTTGGGAGGGGAGTGGAGGAGGGGAGTGGCGGAGGGGAGTGATGTAGGGAGTGGGAAAGGGGCGTGGGATAGGTGAGCGCAGTGAGGAGGTGGAGGGAAGGGGAGTGGGGAGGGGAGTGAGGATGTGTGTAGGGTCGAGGTGTTGGGTAGTGGAGGGCAGTGAGGAGGTAGAGGGAAGGGGAGTGGGGAAGGGGTGTGGTAGGAGATGTGGGTACGGGAGTAGGGGAGGGTAGTGAGGTATGGGAGTGGTGGAGGGGAGTGGGGTAGGGGAGTGTTGTAGGGGATTCGGGTAGGGGAGTGGGGTAGGGCAGTGTGGTAGGGGAGTGGGGTAGGGGAGTTGTAGAGGGAGTGCAGTAGGGGAGTGGGGGAGGGGAGTGGGGTTGGGGATTGGGGGAGTGTACTGGGGGATGGGAGTGTGGTTGGGCAGGGCAGTGAAGAGGTGGAGGGAAACTGAGTGGTGGAGGGGATGTGGTAAGGGAGTGAGTTAGGGGAGTGGGGTAGGAGAATGGGGTAGGGGATGGGGTCAGGGAGTTTGGGAGGGGAGTGGGGAGGAGAGATAGGCCGGGGAGTGGGGGAGGGAAGTTGGGAGGATTTGGGGAGGGGAGTGGGGAAAGGAAGTGAGGCAGGGGAGTTGGGGAGGGGAGTGGGGGATGTGAGTGGTGGAGGGGAGTGGGGTATGGGAGTTTGTGAGGGGAGTTGCGGGGGCGCTGTGGAGGGGAGTGGGATAGGGTCGTTGGGGAGGGGACTTGGGGAGGGGAGTGGGGTAGAGGAGTGTGCGATGGAAGTGGGGTGGGGAGTTGGATAGGGGAGTGGGGGATGGGAGTTGGGGAGGGGAGTGGGGGACAGGGCGTGGGGTAGGGGAGTGATGTAGGGGAGTGGGGGAGGCGAGTGGGGGATGGGAGTGTGGTAGGGGAGTGGGAATGGGATAGTGGAGTGGGGTAGGGGCGTTGGGTATTGGAGGGCAGTGAGGAGGTGGAGAGAAGGTGAGTGGGGGATGGGGTGGGGTAGGAGAGGTGGGTAGGGGTGTGGGGGAGGGGAGTGAGGTAGGGGAGTGGGGAGGGGTGTGGAGGAGGGGAATGGGGTAGGGGAGTGGGGTAGGGGAGTTGTGGAGGGGAGTGCGGTAGGGGAGTGCGGTAGGGGAGTAGGGTCGGGGAGTGGCGTAGGGGAGTGTGGTAGGGGAGTGGGGTAGGGGAGTGGGGTAGGGGAGTTGTGGAGGGCACTGCGGTCGGGGTGTGGGGTCGGGGAGTGGGGCAGGGGAGTGGGGGAGGGTAGTGGAGGATGGGATTGTCTTAGGTGAGGGCAGTGAAGAGGTGGAGGGAAGCGGAGTGGTGGATCGGAGTAGGGGAGGGGATTGGTGGTGGGGTGTGGTAAGGGAGTGGGTTCAGCGAATGTGGTAGGGGAGTGTGGTAGCGGAGTTGGGGAGGCTAGTTGGGGAGGGGAGTGGGGAGGAGAGTGCGGGAAGTTAATGTGGGAGGGGAGTGGACGAGGGGAGCTGGGGCGGGGAGAGGGTGAGGGGAGTGGGGAGAGGAGTTGGGGAGGGGAGTGGGGGAGGGGTGTGGGGGAGGGAGGTGGGGGAGGGAAGTGGGGGAGGGCTGTTGGGGGGAGTTGGGGAGGGGTGTTCTGGAGGGAAGTGAGGGAGGGGAGTTGTGGAGGGGAGTGGGGGAGGTGAGTTTGGGAGGGGAGTGGAGTAGGGGCGGGTGGTAAGGGAGTTGGTGAGGGGAGTGGGGTAATGAGTTGGGTGGGGAGTGGGGGAGGGGAGGGGGGAGGGGAGTTGGGGAGGGGAGTTGGGGAGGGGGGTTGGGTAGAGGAGTGGGGGTAAGGAGTGGGGTGCGGGTGTGGAGTAGGGGAGTGGGGGAGGTGAGTTGTGGAGGGGAGTGGGGGACAGGGAATGGGGGACAGGGGGAGTGGGGTAGGGGAGTGATATAGGGGAGTGGGTTAGGGGAGTGGTCGAGGGGAGTGGGGTAGGGGAGTGGGGTAGGGGAGTGGGGGAGGGGAGGGGGGACAGGGAGTGGGGGATAGGTAGTGGGGTAGGGGAGTGATATAGGGGAGTGGGGGAGGGGAGTGGGGGAGGGGAGTGGATGAAGGGAGTGGGAGAGGGGAGTGGGGGACAGGAAGTGGTGTAGGGGAGTGCGGTAGGTGAGTTGGGGTGGGGGGAGGGGAGTGGGGGATGGGAGTGTGGTAGGGGAGTGTAGTCGGGGAGTGTGGGAGGGGTGTTCAGTAGGGGGAGTGTGGGAAGGGAGTAGGGAAGGGGAGTGTTGTAAGGGAGTGAGGGATTGGAGTGGGGTAGGGGAGTGGGTGAAGGGAGTGGGAGTGGGGAGTGGGGGACAGGAAGTGGGGTAGGGGAGTGCTGTAGGTGAGTCAGGGCTGGGGGAGGGGAGTGGGGGAGGGGAGCGTGGTAGGGGAGTGTGGTCGGGGAGTGTGGGAGGGGAGTTCGGTAGGGGGAGTGTGGGAAGGGAGTAGGGAAGGGGAGTGTGATAGGGGAGTGGGGGATGGGAGTGGAGTAGGGGAGTGGGGTAGGGGAATGATGTAGGGGAGTGTGAGAGTGGAGTGGTAAGGGGACTGGGGAGGGGAGTGCGGTAGGGGAGTGGAGGCATTGAGAGGGGAGTGGAGTGGGGAAGGGGAGTAGGGTAGGGGAGTGGCAGCAGGAATGGTGTAGGGGAGTGGGGGAGGGAAGTGGGCTGGGGAGTGTGGGAGGGTAGTGTGGGAGGGGAGGGAAGAGGGGAGTAGGGGAGCAGAGTTGAGGAGGGGAGTGTGGAGGGGAGTGGGGGAACGGATTGGAGGAGGGGATTGGCGGAGGGGAGTGGGGGAGGGGAGTGGGGGAGGGGCGATAGTGATGGAGTTGGGGAGTGGAGTGGTTGAGGGGAGATGGGGAGGGGAGTGGGGGAGGGGTGTGGGGTAGTAGAGTGAGGGAGGGCAGTGGGGGAAGCAGTGGGATAGGGGAGAGTGGTTGGGGGTGGGGTTGGGGAGTGGGGGAGGGGAATGAAGGAGGGAAGTTGGGAGGGGAGTGGGGAAGGGGAGTGGGTGAGGGGTGGCTGGGTGGGATGTGGGGTATGGGAGTGAGGGAGGGGTGTTAGGGTGTAGTGGTATCGGGGAATGGTGTATGGGAGTGGGGGATGGGATTTGGGGAACAAAGTGATGAGCTCAAAGGAGGAGAAGGTGCAAGAGGAGTTGTGGGGGGAGAGAGAGAGCAAAATGTGATAGGGGTGATTTGGCTAGTGTGGAATATTAACACACTGACAGAGAACACAGATTAATATTAACACACTCACTGACACACTGTGTACATCATGACCCACAGTCAGATACACCCTGTGAAGTGTAAAACACCCCCACTGTCCTCAGCAATATTAACACACTGACAGAGAACACAGATTAATATTAACACTCTCACTGACACACTGTGTATATCATGACCCACAGTCAGATACACCCTGTGAAGTGTAAAACACCCCCACTGTCCTCAACAATATTAACACACTGACAGAGAACACAGATTAATATTAACACACTCACTGACACACTGTGTATATCATGATCCACAGTCAGATACACGCTGTGAAGTGCAAAACACCCCCACTGTCCTCAGTAATATTAACACACTGACAGAGAACACAGATTAATATTAACACACTCACTGACACACTGTGTATATCATGACCCACAGTTAGATACACCCTGTGAAGTGTAAAACACCCCCACTGTCCTCAGTAATATTAACACACTGACAGAGTGCACAGATTAATATTAACACACTCACTGACACACTGTGTACATCATGACCCACAGTCAGATACACCCTGTGAAGTGTAAAACACCCCCACTGTCCTCAGTAATATTAACACACTGACAGAGAACACAGATTAATATTAACACACTCACTGACACACTGTGTACATCATGACTCACAGCCAGATACACCCGGTGAAGTGTAAAACACCTCCACTGTCCTCAGTAATATTAACACACTGACAGAGAACACAGATTAATATTAACACACTCACTGACACACTGTGTACATCATGACCCACAGTCAGATACACCCTGTGAAGTGTAAAACACCCCCACTGTCCTCAGTAATATTAACACACTGACAGAGAACACAGATTAATATTAACACACTCACTGACACACTGTGTACATCATGACCCACAGTCAGATAAACCCTGTGAAGTGTTAAACACCCCCACTGTCCTCAGTAATATTAACACACTGACAGAGAACACAGATTAATATTAACACACTCACTGACACACTGTGTATATCATGACCCACAGTCAGATACACCCTGTGAAGTGTAAAACACCCCCACTGTCCACAGGAATATTAACACACTGACAGAGAACACAGATTAATATTAACACACTCACTGACACATTGTGTAGATCATGACCCACAGTCAGATACACCCTGTGAAGTGTAAAACATCCCCACTGTCCTCAGGAATATTAACACACTGACAGAGAACACAGATTAATATTAACACACTCACTGACACACTGTGTACATCATGACCCACAGTCAGATACACCCTGTGAAGTGTAAAACACCCCCACTGTCCTCAGTAATATTAACACACTGACAGAGAACACAGATTAATATTAACACACTCACTGACACACTGTGTATATCATGACCCACAGTCAGATACACCCTGTGAAGTGTAAAACACCCCCACTGTCCTCAGGAATATTAACATAGTGACAGAGTGCACAGATTAATATTAGCACACTCACTGACACACTGTGTATATCATGACCCACAGTCAGATAAACCCTGTGAAGTGTAAAACACCCCCACTGTCCTCAGTAATATTAACACACTGACAGAGTACACAGATTAATATTAACACTCTCACTGACACACTGTGTATATCATGACCCACTGTCAGATAAACCCTGTGAAGTGTAAAACACCCACACTGTCCTCAGTAATATTAACACACTGACAGAGAACACAGATTAATATTAACACACTCACTGACACACTGTGTACATCATGACCCACAGTCAGATAAACCCTGTGAAGTGTAAAACACCCCCACTGTCCTCAGGAATATTAACACACTGACAGAGAACACAGATTAATATTAACACACTCATTGACACACTGTGTATATCATGACCCACAGTCAGATACACCCGGTGAAGTGTAAAACACCCCCACTGTCCTCAGGAATATTAACACACTGACAGAGAACACAGATTAATATTAACACACTCACTGACACACTGTGTACATCATGACTCACAGTCAGATACACCCTGTGAAGTGTAAAACACCCCCACTGTCCTCAGTAATATTAACACACTGACAGAGAACACAGATTAATATTAACACACTCACTGACACACTGTGTACATCATGACCCACAGTCAGATAAACCCTGTGAAGTGTAAAACACCCCCACTGTCCTCAGGAATATTAACACACTGACAGAGAGCACAGATTAATATTAACACACTCACTGACACACTGTGTATATCATGACCCACAGTCAGATACACCCTGTGAAGTGTAAAACACCCCCACTGTCCTCAGGAATATTAACACCTGACAGAGAACACAGATTAATATTAACACACTCACTGACACACTGTGTACATCATGACCCAAAGTCAGATACACCCTGTGAAGTGTAAAACACCCCCACTGTCCTCAGGAATATTAACACACTGACAGAGAACACAGATTAATATTAACACACTCACTGACACACTGTGTATATCATGACCCACAGTCAGATACTCCCTGTGAAGTGTAAAACACCCCCACTGTCCTCAGGAATATTAACACACTGACAGAGAACACATATTAATATTAACACACTCACTGACACACTGTGTATATCATGACCCACAGTCAGATACACCCTGTGAAGTGTAAAACACCCCCACTGTCCTCAGCAATATTAACACACTGACAGAGTACACAGATTAATATTAACACACTCACTGACACACTGAGTATATCATGACCCACAGTCAGATACACCCTGTGAAGTGTAAAACACCCCCACTGTCCTCAGCAATATTAACACACTGACAGAGAACACAGATTAATATTAACACACTCACTGACACACTGTGTATATCATGACCCACAGTCAGATACACCCTGTGAAGTGTAAAACACCCCCACTGTCCTCAGTAATATTAGCACACTGACAGAGAACACAGATTAATATTAACACACTCAGTGACACAATGTGTACATCATGACCCAGAGTCAGATATACCCTGTGAAGTGTAAAACATCCCCACTGTCCTCAGGAATATTAACACACTGACAGAGAACACAGATTAATATTAACGCACTCACTGAGACACTGTGTATATCATGACCCACAGTCAGATACACCCTGTGAAGTGTAAAACACCCCCACTGTCCTCAGTAATATTAACACACGGACAGAGAACACAGATTAATATTAACACACTCACTGACACACTGTGTACATCATGACCCACAGTCAGATACACCCTGTGAAGTGTAAAACACCCCCACTGTCCTCAGCAATATTAACACACTGACAGAGTACACAGATTAATATTAACACACTCACTGACACACTGAGTATATCATGACCCACAGTCAGATACACCCTGTGAAGTGTTAAACACCCCCACTGTCCTCAGTAATATTAGCACACTGACAGAGAACACAGATTAATATTAACACACTCACTGACACACTGTGTATATCATGACCCACAGCCAGATAAACCCTGTGAAGTGTAAAACACCCCCACTGTCCTCAGGAATATTAACACACTGACAGAGAACACAGATTAATATTAACACACTCACTGACACACTGTGTACATCATGACCCACAGTCAGATGCACCCTGTGAAGTGTAAAACACCCCCACTGTCCTCAGTAATATTAACACACTGACAGAGAACACAGATTAATATTAACACACTCACTGACACACTGTGTACATCATGACCCACAGTCAGATAAACCCTGTGCAGTGTAAAACACCCCCACTGTCCTCAGTAATATTAACACACTGACAGAGAACACAGATTAATATTAACACACTCACTGACACACTGTGTACATCATGACCCATAGTCAGATAAACCCTGTGCAGTGTAAAACACCCCCACTGTCCTCAGTAATATTAGCACACTGACAGAGAACACAGATTAATATTAACACACTCACTGACACACTGTGTATATCATAACCCACAGTCAGATACACCCTGTGAAGTGTAAAACACCCCCGCTGTCCTCAGTAATATTAACACACTGACAGAGAACACAGATTAATATTAACACACTCACTGACACACTGTGTACATCATGACCCACAGTCAGATACACCCTCTGAAGTGTAAAACACCCCCACTGTCCTCAGTAATATTAACACACGGACAGAGAACACAGATTAATATTAACACACTCACTGACACACTGTGTACATCATGACCCACAGTCAGATACACCCTGTGAAGTGTAAAACACCCCCACTGTCCTCAGCAATATTAACACACTGACAGAGTACACAGATTAATATTAACACACTCACTGACACACTGAGTATATCATGACCCACAGTCAGATACACCCTGTGAAGTGTAAAACACCCCCACTGTCCTCAGTAATATTAGCACACTGACAGAGAACACAGATTAATATTAACACACTCACTGACACACTGTGTATATCATGACCCACAGCCAGATACACCCTGTGAAGTGTAAAACACCCCCACTGTCCTCAGGAATATTAACACACTGACAGAGAACACAGATTAATATTAACACACTCACTGACACACTGTGTACATCATGACCCACAGTCAGATACACCCTGTGAAGTGTAAAACACCCCCACTGTCCTCAGTAATATTAACACACTGACAGAGAACACAGATTAATATTAACACACTCACTGACACACTGTGTACATCATGACCCACAGTCAGATAAACCCTGTGCAGAGGAAAACACCCCCACTGTCCTCAGTAATATTAACACACTGACAGAGAACACAGATTAATATTAACACACTCACTGACACACTGTGTACATCATGACCCATAGTCAGATAAACCCTGTGCAGTGTAAAACACCCCCACTGTCCTCAGTAATATTAGCACACTGACAGAGAACACAGATTAATATTAACACACTCACTGACACACTGTGTATATCATAACCCACAGTCAGATACACCCTCTGAAGTGTAAAACACCCCCACTGTCCTCAGGAATATTAACACACTGACAGAGAACACAGATTAATATTAACACACTCACTGACACACTGTGTATATCATGACCCACAGTCAGATACACCCTGTGAAGTGTAAAACACCCCCACTGTCCTCAGTAATATTAACACACTGACAGAGAACACAGATTAATATTAACACACTCACTGACACACTGTGTATATCATGACCCACAGTCAGATACACCCTGTGGAGTGTAAAACACCCCCACTGTCCTCAGTAATATTAACACACCTGACAGAGAACACAGATTAATATTAACACACTCACTGACACACATTGTACATCATGACCCACAGTCAGATACACCCTCTGAAGTGTAAAACACCCCCACTGTCCTCAGGAATATTAACACACTGACAGAGAACACAGATTAATATTAACACACTCACTGACACACTGTGTATATCATGACCCACAGTCAGATACACCCTGTGAAGTGTAAAACACCCCCACTGTCCTCAGTAATATTAACACACTGACAGAGAACACAGATTAATATTAACACACTCACTGACACACTGTGTACATCATGACCCACAGTCAGATAAACCCTGTGAAGTGTAAAACACCCCCACTGTCCTCAGGAATATTAACACACTGACAGAGAACACAGATTAATATTAACACACTCACTGACACACTGTGTATATCATGACCCACAGTCAGATACACCCTGTGAAGTGTAAAACACCCCCACTGTCCTCAGTAATATTAACACACGGACAGAGAACACAGATTAATATTAACACACTCACTGACACACTGTGTACATCATGACCCACAGTCAGATACACCCGGTGAAGTGTAAAACACCCCCACTGTCCTCAGCAATATTAACACACTGACAGAGTACACAGATTAATATTAACACACTCACTGACACACTGAGTATATCATGACCCACAGTCAGATACACCCTGTGAAGTGTAAAACACCCCCACTGTCGTCAGTAATATTAACACACTGACAGAGAACACAGATTAATATTAACACACTCACTGACACACTGTGTATATCATGACCCACAGTCAGATACACCCTGTGAAGTGTAAAACACCCCCACTGTCCTCAGCAATATTAACACACTGACAGAGTACACAGATTAATATTAACACACTCACTGACACACTGAGTATATCATGACCCACAGTCAGATACACCCTGTGAAGTGTAAAACACCCCCACTGTCCTCAGCAATATTAACACACTGACAGAGAACACAGATTAATATTAACACACTCACTGACACACTGTGTATATCATGACCCACAGTCAGATACACCCTGTGAAGTGTAAAACACCCCCACTGTCCTCAGTAATATTAGCACACTGACAGAGAACACAGATTAATATTAACACACTCAGTGACACACTGTGTACATCATGCCCCAGAGTCAGATATACCCTGTGAAGTGTAAAACATCCCCACTGTCCTCAGGAATATTAACACACTGACAGAGAACACAGATTAATATTAACGCACTCACTGACACACTGTGTATATCATGACCCACAGTCAGATACACCCTGTGAAGTGTAAAACACCCCCACTGTCCTCAGTAATATTAACACACGGACAGAGAACACTGATTAATATTAACACACTCACTGACACACTGTGTACATCATGACCCACAGTCAGATACACCCTGTGAAGTGTAAAACACCCCCACTGTCCTCAGCAATATTAACACACTGACAGAGTACACAGATTAATATTAACACACTCACTGACACACTGAGTATATCATGACCCACAGTCAGATACACCCTGTGAAGTGTAAAACACCCCCACTGTCCTCAGTAATATTAGCACACTGACAGAGAACACAGATTAATATTAACACACTCACTGACACACTGTGTATATCATGACCCACAGCCAGATACACCCTGTGAAGTGTAAAACACCCCCACTGTCCTCAGGAATATTAACACACTGACAGAGAACACAGATTAATATTAGCAGACTCACTGACACACTGTGTACATCATGACCCACAGTCAGATACACCCTGTGAAGTGTAAAACACCCCCACTGTCCTCAGTAATATTAACACACTGACAGAGAACACAGATTAATATTAACACACTCACTGACACACTGTGTACATCATGACCCACAGTCAGATAAACCCTGTGCAGTGTAAAACACCCCCACTGTCCTCAGTAATATTAACACACTGACAGAGAACACAGATTAATATTAACACACTCACTGACACACTGTGTACATCATGACCCATAGTCAGATAAACCCTGTGCAGTGTAAAACACCCCCACTGTCCTCAGTAATATTAGCACACTGACAGAGAACACAGATTAATATTAACACACTCACTGACACACTGTGTATATCATAACCCACAGTCAGATACACCCTGTGAAGTGTAAAACACCCCCGCTGTCCTCAGTAATATTAACACACTGACAGAGAACACAGATTAATATTAACACACTCACTGACACACTGTGTACATCATGACCCACAGTCAGATACACCCTGTGAAGTGTAAAACACCCCCACTGTCCTCAGTAATATTAACACACGGACAGAGAACACAGATTAATATTAACACACTCACTGACACACTGTGTACATCATGACCCACAGTCAGATAAACCCTGTGAAGTGTAAAACACCCCCACTGTCCTCAGCAATATTAACACACTGACAGAGAACACAGATTAATATTAACACACTCACTGACACACTGTGTATATCATGACCCACAGCCAGATACACCCTGTGAAGTGTAAAACACCCCCACTGTCCTCAGGAATATTAACACACTGACAGAGAACACAGATTAATATTAACACACTCACTGACACACTGTGTACATCATGACCCACAGTCAGATACACCCTGTGAAGTGTAAAACACCCCCACTGTCCTCAGTAATATTAACACACTGACAGAGAACACAGATTAATATTAACACACTCACTGACACACTGTGTACATCATGACCCACAGTCAGATAAACCCTGTGCAGAGGAAAACACCCCCACTGTCCTCAGTAATATTAACACACTGACAGAGAACACAGATTAATATTAACACACTCACTGACACACTGTGTACATCATGACCCATAGTCAGATAAACCCTGTGCAGTGTAAAACACCCCCACTGTCCTCAGTAATATTAGCACACTGACAGAGAACACAGATTAATATTAACACACTCACTGACACACTGTGTATATCATAACCCACAGTCAGATACACCCTGTGAAGTGTAAAACACCACCGCTGTCCTCAGTAATATTAACACACTGACAGAGAACACAGATTAATATTAACACACTCACTGACACACTGTGTACATCATGACCCACAGTCAGATACACCCTGTGAAGTGTAAAACACCCCCACTGTCCTCAGGAATATTAACACACTGACAGAGAACACAGATTAATATTAACACACTCACTGACACACTGTGTATATCATGACCCACAGTCAGATACACCCTGTGAAGTGTAAAACACCCCCACTGTCCTCAGTAATATTAACACACTGACAGAGAACACAGATTAATATTAACACACTCACTGACACACTGTGTATATCATGACCCACAGTCAGATACACCCTGTGAAGTGTAAAACACCCCCACTGTCCTCAGTAATATTAACACACCTGACTGAGAACACAGATTAATATTAACACACTCACTGACACACTGTGTACATCATGACCCACAGTCAGATACACCCTCTGAAGTGTAAATCACCCCCACTGTCCTCAGGAATATTATCACACTGACAGAGAACACAGATTAATATTAACACACTCAGTGACACACTGTGGAGATCATGACCCACAGTCAGATACACCCTGTGAAGTGTAAAACACCCCCACTGTCCTCAGGAATATTAACACACTGACAGAGAACACAGATTAATATGAACACACTCACTGACACACTGTGTATATCATGACCCACAGTCAGATGCACCCTGTGAAGTGTAAAACACCCCCACTGTCCTCAGGAATATTAACACACTGACAGAGAACACAGATTAATATTAACACACTCACTGACACACTGTGTACATCATGACCCACAGTCAGATACACCCTGTGAAGTGTAAAACATCCCCACTGTCCTCAGTAATATTAACACACTGACAGAGAACACAGATTAATATTAACACACTCACTGACACACTGTGGATATCATAACCCACAGTCAGATACACCCTGTGAAGTGTAAAACACCCCCACTGTCCTCAGTAATATTAACACACTGACAGAGAACACAGATTAATATTAACACACTCACTGGCACACTGTGTACATCATGACCCACAGTCAGATAAACCCTGTGAAGTGTAAAACACCCCCACTGTCCTCAGGAATATTAACACACTGACAGAGAACACAGATTAATATTAACACACTCACTGACACACTGTGTATATCATAACCCACAGTCAGATACACCCTGTGAAGTGTAAAACACCCCCGCTGTCCTCAGTAATATTAACACACTGACAGAGAACACAGATTAATATTAACACACTCACTGACACACTGTGTACATCATGACCCACAGTCAGATACACCCTGTGAAGTGTAAAACACCCCCACTGTCCTCAGTAATATTAACACACGGACAGAGAACACAGATTAATATTAACACACTCACTGACACACTGTGTACATCATGACCCACAGTCAGATAAACCCTGTGAAGTGTAAAACACCCCCACTGTCCTCAGCAATATTAACACACTGACAGAGAACACAGATTAATATTAACACACTCACTGACACACTGTGTATATCATGACCCACAGCCAGATACACCCTGTGAAGTGTAAAACACCCCCACTGTCCTCAGGAATATTAACACACTGACAGAGAACACAGATTAATATTAACACACTCACTGACACACTGTGTACATCATGACCCTCAGTCAGATACACCCTGTGAAGTGTAAAACACCCCCACTGTCCTCAGTAATATTAACACACTGACAGAGAACACAGATTAATATTAACACACTCACTGACACACTGTGTACATCATGACCCACAGTCAGATAAACCCTGTGCAGAGGAAAACACCCCCACTGTCCTCAGTAATATTAACACACTGACAGAGAACACAGATTAATATTAACACACTCACTGACACACTGTGTACATCATGACCCATAGTCAGATAAACCCTGTGCAGTGCAAAACACCCCCACTGTCCTCAGTAATATTAGCACACTGACAGAGAACACAGATTAATATTAACACACTCACTGACACACTGTGTATATCATAACCCACAGTCAGATACACCCTGTGAAGTGTAAAACACCACCGCTGTCCTCAGTAATATTAACACACTGACAGAGAACACAGATTAATATTAACACACTCACTGACACACTGTGTACATCATGACCCACAGTCAGATACACCCTGTGAAGTGTAAAACACCCCCACTGTCCTCAGGAATATTAACACACTGACAGAGAACACAGATTAATATTAACACACTCACTGACACACTGTGTATATCATGACCCACAGTCAGATACACCCTGTGAAGTGTAAAACACCCCCACTGTCCTCAGTAATATTAACACACTGACAGAGAACACAGATTAATATTAACACACTCACTGACACACTGTGTATATCATGACCCACAGTCAGATACACCCTGTGAAGTGTAAAACACCCCCACTGTCCTCAGTAATATTAACACACCTGACAGAGAACACAGATTAATATTAACACACTCACTGACACACTGTGTACATCATGACCCACAGTCAGATACACCCTCTGAAGTGTAAATCACCCCCACTGTCCTCAGGAATATTATCACACTGACAGAGAACACAGATTAATATTAACACACTCAGTGACACACTGTGGAGATCATGACCCACAGTCAGATACACCCTGTGAAGTGTAAAACACCCCCACTGTCCTCAGGAATATTAACACACTGACAGAGAACACAGATTAATATGAACACACTCACTGACACACTGTGTATATCATGACCCACAGTCAGATGCACCCTGTGAAGTGTAAAACACCCCCACTGTCCTCAGGAATATTAACACACTGACAGAGAACACAGATTAATATTAACACACTCACTGACACACTGTGTACATCATGACCCACAGTCAGATACACCCTGTGAAGTGTAAAACATCCCCACTGTCCTCAGTAATATTAACACACTGACAGAGAACACAGATTAATATTAACACACTCACTGACACACTGTGGATATCATAACCCACAGTCAGATACACCCTGTGAAGTGTAAAACACCCCCACTGTCCTCAGTAATATTAACACACTGACAGAGAACACAGATTAATATTAACACACTCACTGGCACACTGTGTACATCATGACCCACAGTCAGATAAACCCTGTGAAGTGTAAAACACCCCCACTGTCCTCAGGAATATTAACACACTGACAGAGAACACAGATTAATATTAACACACTCACTGACACACTGTGTACATCATGACCCACAGTCAGATACACGCTGTGAAGTGTAAAACACCCCCACTGTCCTCAGGAATATTAACACACTGACAGAGAACACAGATTAATATTAACACACTCACTGACACACTGTGTATATCATGACCCACAGTCAGATACACCCTGTGAAGTGTAAAACACCCCCACTGTCCTCAGTAATATTAACACACGGACAGAGAACACAGATTAATATTAACACACTCACTGACACACTGTGTACATCATGACCCACAGTCAGATACACCCTGTGAAGTGTAAAACACCCCCACTGTCCTCAGCAATATTAACACACTGACAGAGTACACAGATTAATATTAACACACTCACTGACACACTGAGTATATCATGACCCACAGTCAGATACACCCTGTGAAGTGTAAAACACCCCCACTGTCCTCAGTAATATTAGCACACTGACAGAGAACACAGATTAATATTAACACACTCACTGACACACTGTGTATATCATGACCCACAGCCAGATACACCCTGTGAAGTGTAAAACACCCCCACTGTCCTCAGTAATATTAACACACGGACAGAGAACACAGATTAATATTAACACACTCACTGACACACTGTGTACATCATGACTCACAGGCAGATACACCCTGTGAAGTGTAAAACACCCCCACTGTCCTCAGCAATATTAACACACTGACAGAGTACACAGATTAATATTAACACACTCACTGACACACTGAGTATATCATGACCCACAGTCAGATACACCCTGTGAAGTGTAAAACACCCCCACTGTCCTCAGTAATATTAGCACACTGACAGAGAACACAGATTAATATTAACACACTCACTGACACACTGTGTATATCATGACCAACAGCCAGATACACCCTGTGAAGTGTAAAACACCCCCACTGTCCTCAGGAATATTAACACACTGACAGAGAACACTGATTAATATTAACACACTCACTGACACACTGTGTACATCATGACCCACAGTCAGATACACCCTGTGAAGTGTAAAACACCCCCACTGTCCTCAGTAATATTAACACACTGACAGAGAACACAGATTAATATTAACACACTTACTGTCACACTGTGTACATCATGACCCATAGTCAGATAAACCCTGTGCAGTGTAAAACACCCCCACTGTCCTCAGTAATATTAGCACACTGACAGAGAACACAGATTAATATTAACACACTCACTGACACACTGTGTATATCATAACCCACAGTCAGATACACCCTGTGAAGTGTAAAACACCCCCGCTGTCCTCAGTAATATTAACACACTGACAGAGAACACAGATTAATATTAACACACTCACTGACACACTGTGTACATCATGACCCACAGTCAGATACACCCTGTGAAGTGTAAAACACCCCCACTGTCCTCAGTAATATTAACACACTGACAGAGAACACAGATTAAAATTAACACACTCACTGACACACTGTGTACATCATGACCCACAGTCAGATACACCCTGTGAAGTGTAAAACACCCCCACTGTCCTCAGCAATATTAACACACTGACAGAGTACACAGATTAATATTAACACACTCACTGACACACTGAGTATATCATGACCCACAGTCAGATACACCCTGTGAAGTGTAAAACACCCCCACTGTCCTCAGTAATATTAGCACACTGACAGAGAACACAGATTAATATTAACACACTCACTGACACACTGTGTATATCATGACCCACAGCCAGATACACCCTGTGAAGTGTAAAACACCCCCACTGTCCTCAGGAATATTAACACACTGACAGAGAACACAGATTAATATTAACACACTCACTGACACACTGTGTACATCATGACCCACAGTCAGATACACCCTGTGAAGTGTAAAACACCCCCACTGTCCTCAGTAATATTAACACACTGACAGCGAACACAGATTAATATTAACACACTCACTGACACACTGTGTACATCATGACCCACAGTCAGATACACCCTGTGCAGTGTAAAACACCCCCACTGTCCTCAGTAATATTAGCACACTGACAGAGAACACAGATAAATATTAACACACTCACTGACACACTGTGTATACCATAACCCACAGTCAGATACACCCTGTGAAGTGTAAAACACCCCCGCTGTCCTCAGTAATATTAACACACTGACAGAGAACACAGATTAATATTAACACACTCACTGACACACTGTGTACATCATGACCCACAGTCAGATAAACCCTGTGAAGTGTAAAACACCCCCACTGTCCTCAGGAATATTAACACACTGACAGAGAACACAGATTAATATTAACACACTCACTGACACACTGTGTACATCATGACCCACAGTCAGATACACGCTGTGAAGTGTAAAACACCCCCACTGTCCTCAGGAATATTAACACACTGACAGAGAACACAGATTAATATTAACACACTCACTGACACACTGTGTATATCATGACCCACAGTCAGATACACCCTGTGAAGTGTAAAACACCCCCACTGTCCTCAGTAATATTAAAACACGGACAGAGAACACAGATTAATATTAACACACTCACTGACACACTGTGTACATCATGACCCACAGTCAGATAAACCCTGTGAAGTGTAAAGCACCCCCACTGTCCTCAGCAATATTAACACACTGACAGAGAACACAGATTAATATTAACACACTCACTGACACACTGTGTATATCATGACCCACAGCCAGATACACCCTGTGAAGTGTAAAACACCCCCACTGTCCTCAGGAATATTAACACACTGACAGAGAACACAGATTAATATTAACACACTCACTGACACACTGTGTACATCATGACCCACAGTCAGATACACCCTGTGAAGTGTAAAACACCCCCACTGTCCTCAGTAATATTAACACACTGACAGAGAACACAGATTAATATTAACACACTCACTGACACACTGTGTACATCATGACCCACAGTCAGATAAACCCTGTGCAGAGGAAAACACCCCCACTGTCCTCAGTAATATTAACACACTGACAGAGAACACAGATTAATATTAACACACTCACTGACACACTGTGTACATCATGACCCATAGTCAGATAAACCCTGTGCAGTGTAAAACACCCCCACTGTCCTCAGTAATATTAGCACACTGACAGAGAACACAGATTAATATTAACACACTCACTGACACACTGTGTATATCATAACCCACAGTCAGATACACCCTGTGAAGTGTAAAACACCCCCGCTGTCCTCAGTAATATTAACACACTGACAGAGAACACAGATTAATATTAACACACTCACTGACACACTGTGTACATCATGACCCACAGTCAGATACACCCTGTGAAGTGTTAAACACCCCCACTGTCCTCAGGAATATTAACACACTGACAGAGAACACAGATTAATATTAACACACTCACTGACACACTGTGTATATCATGACCCACAGTCAGATACACCCTGTGAAGTGTAAAACACCCCCACTGTCCTCAGTAATATTAACACACTGACAGAGAACACAGATTAATATTAACACACTCACTGACACACTGTGTATATCATGACCCACAGTCAGATACACCCTGTGAAGTGTAAAACACCCCCACTGTCCTCAGTAATATTAACACACCTGACAGAGAACACAGATTAATATTAACACACTCACTGACACACTGTGTACATCATGACCCACAGTCAGATACACCCTCTGAAGTGTAAATCACCCCCACTGTCCTCAGGAATATTATCACACTGACAGAGAACACAGATTAATATTAACACACTCACTGACACACTGTGGAGATCATGACCCACAGTCAGATACACCCTGTGAAGTGTAAAACACCCCCACTGTCCTCAGGAATATTAACACACTGACAGAGAACACAGATTAATATTAACACACTCACTGACACACTGTGTATATCATGACCCACAGTCAGATGCACCCTGTGAAGTGTAAAACACCCCCACTGTCCTCAGGAATATTAACACACTGACAGAGAACACAGATTAATATTAACACACTCACTGACACACTGTGTACATCATGACCCACAGTCAGATACACCCTGTGAAGTGTAAAACATCCCCACTGTCCTCAGTAATATTAACACACTGACAGAGAACACAGATTAATATTAACACACTCACTGACACACTGTGGATATCATAACCCACAGTCAGATACACCCTGTGAAGTGTAAAACACCCCCACTGTCCTCAGTAATATTAACACACTGACAGAGAACACAGATTAATATTAACACACTCACTGGCACACTGTGTACATCATGACCCACAGTCAGATAAACCCTGTGAAGTGTAAAACACCCCCACTGTCCTCAGGAATATTAACACACTGACAGAGAACACAGATTAATATTAACACACTCACTGACACACTGTGTACATCATGACCCACAGTCAGATACACGCTGTGAAGTGTAAAACACCCCCACTGTCCTCAGGAATATTAACACACTGACAGAGAACACAGGTTAATATTAACACACTCACTGACACACTGTGTATATCATGACCCACAGTCAGATACACCCTGTGAAGTGTAAAACACCCCCACTGTCCTCAGTAATATTAACACACGGACAGAGAACACAGATTAATATTAACACACTCACTGACACACTGTGTACATCATGACCCACAGTCAGATACACCCTGTGAAGTGTAAAACACCCCCACTGTCCTCAGCAATATTAACACACTGACAGAGTACACAGATTAATATTAACACACTCACTGACACACTGAGTATATCATGACCCACAGTCAGATACACCCTGTGAAGTGTAAAACACCCCCACTGTCCTCAGTAATATTAGCACACTGACAGAGAACACAGATTAATATTAACACACTCACTGACACACTGTGTATATCATGACCCACAGCCAGATACACCCTGTGAAGTGTAAAACACCCCCACTGTCCTCAGTAATATTAACACACGGACAGAGAACACAGATTAATATTAACACACTCACTGACACACTGTGTACATCATGACCCACAGGCAGATACACCCTGTGAAGTGTAAAACACCCCCACTGTCCTCAGCAATATTAACACACTGACAGAGTACACAGATTAATATTAACACACTCACTGACACACTGAGTATATCATGACCCACAGTCAGATACACCCTGTGAAGTGTAAAACACCCCCACTGTCCTCAGTAATATTAGCACACTGACAGAGAACACAGATTAATATTAACACACTCACTGACACACTGTGTATATCATGACCCACAGCCAGATACACCCTGTGAAGTGTAAAACACCCCCACTGTCCTCAGGAATATTAACACACTGACAGAGAACACTGATTAATATTAACACACTCACTGACACACTGTGTACATCATGACCCACAGTCAGATACACCCTGTGAAGTGTAAAACACCCCCACTGTCCTCAGTAATATTAACACACTGACAGAGAACACAGATTAATATTAACACACTTACTGTCACACTGTGTACATCATGACCCATAGTCAGATAAACCCTGTGCAGTGTAAAACACCCCCACTGTCCTCAGTAATATTAGCACACTGACAGAGAACACAGATTAATATTAACACACTCACTGACACACTGTGTATATCATAACCCACAGTCAGATACACCCTGTGAAGTGTAAAACACCCCCGCTGTCCTCAGTAATGTTAACACACTGACAGAGAACACAGATTAATATTAACACACTCACTGACACACTGTGTACATCATGACCCACAGTCAGATACACCCTGTGAAGTGTAAAACACCCCCACTGTCCTCAGTAATATTAACACACTGACAGAGAACACAGATTAATATTAACACACTCACTGACACACTGTGTACATCATGACCCACAGTCAGATACACCCTGTGAAGTGTAAAACACCCCCACTGTCCTCAGCAATATTAACACACTGACAGAGTACACAGATTAATATTAACACACTCACTGACACACTGAGTATATCATGACCCACAGTCAGATACACCCTGTGAAGTGTAAAACACCCCCACTGTCCTCAGTAATATTAGCACACTGACAGAGAACACAGATTAATATTAACACACTCACTGACACACTGTGTATATCATGACCCACAACCAGATACACCCTGTGAAGTGTAAAACACCCCCACTGTCCTCAGGAATATTAACACACTGACAGAGAACACAGATTAATATTAACACACTCACTGACACACTGTGTACATCATGACCCACAGTCAGATGCACCCTGTGAAGTGTAAAACACCCCCACTGTCCTCAGTAATATTAACACACTGACAGAGAACACAGATTAATACTAACACACTCACTGACACACTGTGTACATCATGACCCATAGTCAGATACACCCTGTGAAGTGTAAAACACCCCCACTGTCCTCAGTAATATTAACACACTGACAGAGAACACAGATTAATATTAACACACTCACTGACACACTGTGTATATCATGACCCACAGTGAGATAAACCCTGTGAAGTGTAAAACACCCCCACTGTCCTCAGGAATATTAACACACTGACAGAGAACACAGATTAATTTTAACACACTCACTGACACCCTGTGTATATCATGACCCACAGCCAGATACACCCTGTGAAGTGTAAAACACCCCCACTGTCCTCAGGAATATTAACACACTGACAGAGAACACAGATTAATATTAACACACTCACTGACACACTGTGTACATCATGACCCATAGTCAGATACACCCTGTGAAGTGTAAAACACCCCCACTGTCCTCAGGAATATTAACACACTGACAGAGAACACAGATTAATATTAACACACTCACTGACACACTGTGTACATCATGACCCACAGTCAGATAAACCCTGTGAAGTGTAAAACATCCCCACTGTCCTCAGTAATATTAACACACTGACAGAGAACACAGATTAATATTAACACACTCACTGACACACTGTGTACATCATGACCCACAGTCAGATAAACCCTGCAAAGTGTAAAACACCCCCACTGTCCTCAGGAATATTAACACACTGACAGAGAACATAGATTAATATTAACACACTCACTGACACACTGTGTATATCATGACCCACAGTCAGATACACCCTGTGAAGTGTAAAACACCCCCACTGTCCTCAGGAATATTAACACACTGACAGAGAACACAGATTAATATTAACACACTCACTGACACACTGTGTACATCATGACCCACAGTCAGATAAACCCTGTGAAGTGTAAAACACCCCCACTGTCCTCAGGAATATTAACACACTGACAGAGAACACAGATTAATATTAACACACTCACTGACACACTGTGTATATCATGACCAACAGCCAGATACACCCTGTGAAGTGTAAAACATGCCCACTGTCCTCAGGAATATTAACACCTGACAGAGAACACAGATTAATATTAACACACTCACTGACACACTGTGTATATCATGACCCACAGTCAGATACACCCTGTGAAGTGTAAAACACCCCCAATGTCCTCAGCAATATTAACACACTGACAGAGTACACAGATTAATATTAACACACTCACTGACACACTGTGTACATCATGACCCACAGTCAGATACACCCTGTGAAGTGTAAAACACCCCGACTGTCCTCAGTAATATTAACACACTGACAGAGAACACAGATTAATATTAACACACTCACTGACACACTGTGTATATCATGACCCACAGTCAGATACACCCTGTGAAGTATAAAACACCCCCAAAGTCCTCAGCAATATTAACACACTGACAGAGAACACAGATTAATATTAACACACTCACTGACGCACTGTGTACATCATGACCCACAGTCAGATACACCCTGTGAAGTGTAAAACACCCCCACTGTCCTCAGTAACATTAACACACTGACAGAGAACACAGATTAATATTAACACACTCACTGACACACTGTGTACATCATGACCCATAGTCAGATACACCCTGTGAAGTGTAAAACACCCCCACTGTCCTCAGTAATATTAACACACTGACAGAGAACACAGATTAATATTAACACACTCACTGACACACTGTGTATATCATGACCCACAGTGAGATAAACCCTGTGAAGTGGAAAACACCCCCACTGTCCTCAGGAATATTAACACACTGACAGAGAACACAGATTAATTTTAACACACTCACTGACACCCTGTGTATATCATGACCCACAGCCAGATACACCCTGTGAAGTGTAAAACACCCCCACTGTCCTCGGGAATATTAACACACTGACAGAGAACACAGATTAATATTAACACACTCACTGACACACTGTGTACATCATGATCCATAGTCAGATACACCCTGTGAAGTGTAAAACACCCCCACTGTCCTCAGGAATATTAACACACTGACAGAGAACACAGATTAATATTAACACACTCACTGACACACTGTGTATATCATGACCCACAGCCACATACACCCTGTGAAGTGTAAAACACCCCCACTGTCCTCAGGAATATTAACACACTGACAGAGAACACAGCTTAATATTAACACACTCACTGACACACTGTGTACATCATGACCCATAGTCAGATACACCCTGTGAAGTGTAAAACATCCCCACTGTCCTCAGTAATATTAACACACTGACAGAGAACATAGATTAATATTAACACACTCACTGACACACTGTGTACATCATGACCCACAGTCAGATAAACCCTGTGAAGTGTAAAACACCCCCACTGTCCTCAGGAATATTAACACACTGACAGAGAACACAGATTAATATTAACACACTCACTGACACACTGTGTATATCATGACCAACAGCCAGATACACCCTGTGAAGTGTAAAACATGCCCACTGTCCTCAGGAATATTAACACCTGACAGAGAACACAGATTAATATTAACACACTCACTGACACACTGTGTACATCATGACCCACAGTCAGATACACCCGGTGAAGTGTAAAACACCCCCACTGTCCTCAGTAATATTAACACACTGACAGACAACACAGATTAAAATTAACACACTCACTGACACACTGTGTACATCATGACCCACAGTCAGATACACCCTGTGAAGTGTAAAACACCCCCACTGTCCTCAGTAATATTAGCACACTGACAGAGAACACAGATTAATATTAACACACTCACTGACACACTGTGTATATCATGACCCACAGCCAGATACACCCTGTGAAGTGTAAAACACCCCCACTGTCCTCAGGAATATTAACACACTGACAGAAAACACAGATTAATATTAACACACTCACTGACACACTGTGTACATCATGACCCACAGTCAGATAAACCCTGTGAAGTGTAAAACACCCCCACTGTCCTCAGTAATATTAACACACTGACAGAGAACACAGATTAATATTAACACACTCACTGACACACTGTGTACATCATCACCCACAGTCAGATACACCCTGTGAAGTGTAAAACACCCTCACTGTCCTCAGGAATATTAACACACTGACAGAGAACACAGATTAATATTAACACACTCACTGACACACTGTGTATATCATGACCCGCAGCCAGATACACCCTGTGAAGTGTAAAACACCCCCACTGTCCTCAGTAATATTAACACACTGACAGAGAACACAGATTAATATTAACACACTCACTGACACACTGTGTACATCATGACCCACAGTCAGATACACCCTGTGAAGTGTAAAACACCCCCACTGTCCTCAGTAATATTAACACACTGACAGAGAACACAGATTAATATTAACACACTCACTGACACACTGTGTATATCATGACCCACAGTCAGATACACCCTGTGAAGTGTAAAACACCCCCAATGTACTCAGCAATATTAACACACTGACAGAGAACACAGATTAATATTAACACACTCACTGACACACTGTGCATATCATGACCCACAGTCAGATACACCCTGTGAAGTGTAAAACACCCCCAATGTCCTCAGCAATATTAACACACTGACAGAGAACACAGATTAATATTAACACACTCACTGACACACTGTGTATATCATGACCCACAGTCAGATACACCCTGTGAAGTGTAAAACACCCCCAATGTCCTCAGCAATATTAACACACTGACAGAGTACACAGATTAATATTAACACATTCACTGACACACTGTGTACATCATGACCCACAGTCAGATACACCCTGTGAAGTGTAAAACACCCCCACTGTCCTCAGTAATATTAACACACTGACAGAGAACACAGATTAATATTACCACACTCACTGACACACTGTGTATATCATGACCCACAGTCAGATACACCCTGTGAAGTGTAAAACACCCCCACTGTCCTCAGGAATATTAACACATTGACAGAGAACACAGATTAATATTAACACACTCACTGACACACTGTGTATATCATGACCCACAGTCAGATACACCCTGTGAAGTGTAAAACATCCCCACTGTCCTCAGGAATGTTAACACACTGACAGAGAACACAGATTAATATTAACACACTCACTGAAACACTGTGTACATCATGACCCACAGTCAGATACACCCGGTGAAGTGTAAAACACCCCCACTGTCCTCAGTAATATTAACACACTGACAGACAACACAGATTAAAATTAACACACTCACTGACACACTGTGTACATCATGACCCACAGTCAGATACACCCTGTGAAGTGTAAAACACCCCCACTGTCCTCAGTAATATTAGCACACTGACAGAGAACACAGATTAATATTAACACACTCACTGACACACTGTGTATATCATGACCCACAGTCAGATACACCCTGTGAAGTGTAAAACACCCCCACTGTCCTCAGGAATATTAACACACTGACAGAGAACACAGATTAATATTAACACACTCACTGACACACTGTGTATATCATGACCCACAGTCAGATACACCCTGTGAAGTGTAAAACACCCCCACTGTCCTCAGGAATATTAACACACTGACAGAGAACACAGATTAATATTAACACACTCACTGACACACTGTGTATATCATGACCCACAGTCAGATACACCCTGTGAAGTGTAAAACACCCCCACTGTCCTCAGGAATATTAACACACTGACAGAGAACACAGATTAATATTAACACACTCACTGACACACTGTGTATATCATGACCCACAGCCAGATACACCCTGTGAAGTGTAAAACACCCCCACTGTCCTCAGGAATATTAACACACTGACAGAAAACACAGATTAATATTAACACACTCACTGACACACTGTGTATATCATGACCCACAGTCAGATAAACCCTGTGAAGTGTAAAACACCCCCACTGTCCTCAGTAATATTAACACACTGACAGAGAACACAGATTAATATTAACACACTCACTGACACACTGTGTACATCATCACCCACAGTCAGATACACCCTGTGAAGTGTAAAACACCCTCACTGTCCTCAGGAATATTAACACACTGACAGAGAACACAGATTAATATTAACACACTCACTGACACACTGTGTATATCATGACCCGCAGCCAGATACACCCTGTGAAGTGTAAAACACCCCCACTGTCCTCAGTAATATTAACACACTGACAGAGAACACAGATTAATATTAACACACTCACTGACACACTGTGTACATCATCACCCACAGTCAGATACACCCTGTGAAGTGTAAAACACCCCCACTGTCCTCAGGAATATTAACACACTGATAGAGAACACAGATTAATATTAACACACTCACTGACACACTGTATATCATGACCCGCAGCCAGATACAGCCTGTGAAGTGTAAAACACCCCCACTGTCCTCAGGAATATTAACACACTGACAGAGAACACAGATTAATATTAACACACTCACTGACACACTATGTATATCATGACCCACAGTAAGATACACCCTGTGAAGTGTAAAACACCCCCACTGTCCTCAGGAATATTAACACACTGACAGAGAACACAGATTAATATTAACACACTCACTGACACACTGTGTACATCATGACCCACAGTCAGATACACCCTGTGAAGTGTAAAACACCCCCACTGTCCTCAGGAATATTAACACACTGACAGAGAACACAGATTAATATTAACACACTCACTGACACACTGTGTATATCATGACCCACAGTCAGATACACCCTGTGAAGTGTAAAACACCCCCACTGTCCTCAGGAATATTAACACACTGACAGAGAACACAGATTAATATTAACACACTCACTGACACACTGTGTACATCATGACCCACCGTCAGATAAACCCTGTGAAGTGTAAAACACCCCCACTGTCCTCAGGAATATTAACACACTGACAGAGAACACAGATTAATATTAACACACTCACTGACACACTGTGTATATCATGACCCACAGTCAGATACACCCTGTGAAGTGTAAAACACCCCCACTGTCCTCAGGAATATTAACGCACTGACAGAGAACACAGATTAATATTAACACACTCACTGACACACTGTGTACATCATGACCCACCGTCAGATAAACCCTGTGAAGTGTAAAACACCCCCACTGTCCTCAGTAATAGTAACACACTGACAGAGAACACAGATTAATATTAACATACTCACTGACACACTGTGTACATCATGACCCACAGTCAGATACACCCTGTGAAGTGTAAAACATCCCCACTGTCCTCAGTAATATTAACACACTGACAGAGAACACAGATTAATATTAACACACTCACTGACACACTGTGTATATCATGACCCACAGTCAGATAAACCCTGTGAAGTTTAAAACACCCCCACTGTCCTCAGAAATATTAACACACTGACAGAGAACACAGATTAATATTAACACACTCACTGACACACTGTGTACATCATGACCCACAGTCAGATACACCCTGTGAAGTGTAAAACATCCCCACTGTCCTCAGTAATATTAACACACTGACAGAGAACACAGATTAATATTAAAACACTCACTGACACACTGTGTATATCATGACCCACAGTCAGATAAACCCTGTGAAGTGTAAAACACCCCCACTTTCCTCAGAAATATTAACACACTGACAGAGAACACAGATTAATATTAACACACTCACTGACACACTGTGTACATCATGACCCACAGTCAGATACACCCTGTGAAGTGTAAAACACCCCCACTGTCCTCAGGAATATTAACACACTGACAGAGAACACAGATTAATATTAACACTGTCACTGACACACTGTGTATATCATGACCCACAGTCAGATACACCCTGTGAAGTGTAAAACACCCCCACTGTCCTCAGGAATATTAACACACTGACAGAGAACACAGATTAATATTAACACACTCACTGACACACTATGTACATCATGATCCACAGTCAGATACACCCTGTGAAGTGTAAAACACCCCCATTGTCGTCAGCAATATTATCACACTGACAGAGAACACAGATTAATATTAACACACTCACTGACACACTGTGTATATCATGACCCACAGTCAGATACACCCTGTGAAGTGTAAAACACCCCCACTGTCCTCAGGAATATTAACACACTGACAGAGAACACAGATTAATATTAACACACTCACTGACACACTGTGTATATCATGACCCACAGTCAGATACACCCTGTGAAGTGTAAAACATCCCCACCGTCCTCATTAATATTAACACACTGACAGAGAACACAGATTAATATTAACACACTCACTGACACACTGTGTATATCATGACCCACAGTGAGATACACCCTGTGAAGTGTAAAACATCCTCACTGTCCTCAGCAATATTAACACACTGACAGAGAACACAGATTAATATTAACACACTCACTGACACACTGTGTATATCATGACCCACAGTCAGATACACCCTGTGAAGTGTAAAACACCCCAACTGTCCTCAGTAATATTAACACACTGACAGTGAACACAGATTAATATTAACACACTCACTGACACACTGTGTATATCATGACACACAGTCAGATACACCGCGTGAAGTGTAAAACACCCCCACTGTCCTCAGGAATATTAACACACTGACAGAGAACACAGATTAATATTAACACACTCACTGACACACTGTGTACATCGTGACCCACAGTCAGATAAACCCTGTGAAGTGTAAAACATCCCCACTGTCCTCAGTAATATTAGCACACCGACAGAGAACACAGATTAATATTAACACACTCACTGACACACTGTGTATATTATGACCCACAGTCAGATACACCCTGTGAAGTGTAAAACACCCCCACTGTCCTCAGTAATATTAACACACTGACAGAGAACACAGATTAATATTAACACACTCACTGACACACTGTGTACATCATGACCCAGAGTCAGATACACCCTGTGAAGTGTAAAACATCCCCACTGTCCTCAGGAATATTAGCACACTGACAGAGAACACAGATTAATATTAACACACTCACTGACACACTGTGTATATCGTGACCCACAGTCAGATAAACCCTGTGAAGTGTAAAACACCCCCACTGTCCTCAGGAATATTAACACACTGACAGAGAACACAGATTAATATTAACACACTCACTGACACACTGTGTATATCATGACCCACAGTCAGATACACCCTGTGAAGTGTAAAACACCCCCACTGTCCTCAGGAATATTAACACACTGACAGAGAACACAGATTAATATTAACACACTCACTGACACACTGTGTATATCATGACCCACAGTCAGATACACCCTGTGAAGTTTAAAACATCCCCACTGTCCTCAGGAATATTAACACACTGACAGAGAACACAGATTAATATTAACACACTCACTGACACACTGTGTATATCATGACCCACAGTCAGATACACCCGGTGAAGTGTAAAACACCCCCACTGTCCTCAGGAATATTAACACACTGACAGAGAACACAGAATATTATTAACCCACTCACTGACACACTGTGTATATCATGACCCACAGTCAGATACACCCTGTGAAGTGTAAAACACCCCCACTGTCCTCAGGAATATTAACACACTGACAGAGAACACAGATTAATATTAACACACTCACTGACACACTGTGTATATCATGACCCAGAGTCAGATACACCCTGTGAAGTGTAAAACACCCCCACTGTCCTCAGGAATATTAACACACTGACAGGGAACACAGATTAATATTAACACACTCACTGACACACTGTGTATATCATGACTCACAGTCAGATACACCCTGTGAAGTGTAAAACACCCCCACTGTCCTCAGGAATATTAACACACTGACACGGAACACAGATTAATATTAACACACTCACTGACACACTGTGTACATCATGACCCACAGTCAGATAAACCCTGTGAAGTGTAAAACACCCCCACTGTCCTCAGTAATATTAACACACTGACAGAGAACACAGATTAATATTAACACACTCACTGACACACTGTGTACATCATGACCCACAGTCAGATACACCCGGTGAAGTGTAAAACACCTCCACTGTCCTCAGGAATATAAACACACTGACAGAGAACACAGATTAATATTAACACACTCACTGACACACTCTGTATATCATGACCCACAGTCAGATACACCCTGTGAAGTGTAAAACACCCCCACTGTCCTCAGTAATATTAACACACTGACAGAGAACACAGATTAATATTAACACACTCACTGACACACTGTGTACATCATGACCCACAGTCAGATACACCCGGTGAAGTGTAAAACACCCCCACTGTCCTCAGTAATATTAACACACTGACAGAGAACACAGATTAATATTAACACTCTCACTGACACACTGTGTATATCATGACCCACAGTCAGATACACCCTGTGAAGTGTACAACACCCCCACTGTCCTCAGTAATATCAACACACTGACAGAGAACACAGATTAATATTACCACACTCACTGACACACTGTGTGCATCATGACCCACAGTCAGATACACCCGGTGAAGTGTAAAACACCCCCACTGTCCTCAGCAATATTAACACACTGACAGAGAACACAGATTAATATTAACACACTCACTGACACACTGTGTACATCATGACCCACAGTCAGATACACCCTGTGAAGTGTAAAACACCCCCACTGTCCTCAGTAATATTAACACACTGACAGAGAACACAGATTAATATTAACACACTCACTGACACACTGTGTACATCATGACCCACAGTCAGATAAACCCTGTGAAGTGTAAAACACCTCCACTGTCCTCAGTAATATTAACACACTGACAGAGAACACAGATTAATATTAACACACTCACTGACACACTGTGTACATCATGACCCACAGTCAGATAAACCCTGTGAAGTGTTAAACACCCCCACTGTCCTCAGTAATATTAACACACTGACAGAGAACACAGATTAATATTAACACACTCACTGACACACTGTGTATATCATGACCCACAGTCAGATACACCCTGTGAAGTGTAAAACACCCCCACTGTCCTCAGTAATATTAACACACTGACAGAGAACACAGATTAATATTAACACACTCACTGACACACTGTGTATATCATGACCCACAGTCAGATACACCCGGTGAAGTGTAAAACACCCCCACTGTCCTCAGCAATATTAACACACTGACAGAGAACACAGATTAATATTAACACACTCACTGACACACTGTGTACATCATGACCCACAGTCAGATACACCCTGTGAAGTGTAAAACACCCCCACTGTCCTCAGTAATATTAACACACTGACAGAGAACACAGATTAATATTAACACACTCACTGACACACTGTGTACATCATGACCCACAGTCAGATAAACCCTGTGAAGTGTTAAACACCCCCACTGTCCTCAGTAATATTAACACACTGACAGAGAACACAGATTAATATTAACACACTCACTGACACACTGTGTATATCATGACCCACAGTCAGATACACCCGGTGAAGTGTAAAACACCCCCACTGTCCTCAGCAATATTAACACACTGACAGAGAACACAGATTAATATTAACACACTCACTGACACACTGTGTACATCATGACCCACAGTCAGATACACCCTGTGAAGTGTAAAACACCCCCACTGTCCTCAGTAATATTAACACACTGACAGAGAACACAGATTAATATTAACACACTCACTGACACACTGTGTACATCATGACCCACAGTCAGATACACCCTGTGAAGTGTAAAACACCCCCACTGTCCTCAGTAATATTAACACACTGACAGAGAACACAGATTAATATTAACACACTCACTGACACACTGTGTACATCATGACCCACAGTCAGATACACCCTGTGAAGTGTAAAACACCCCCACTGTCCTCAGTAATATTAACACACTGACAGAGAACACAGATTAATATTAACACACTCACTGACACACTGTGTACATCATGACCCACAGTCAGATAAACCCTGTGAAGTGTTAAACACCCCCACTGTCCTCAGGAATATTAACACACTGACAGAGAACACAGATTAATATTAACACACTCACTGACACATTGTGTAGATCATGACCCACAGTCAGATACACCCTGTGAAGTGTAAAACATCCCCACTGTCCTCAGGAATATTAACACACTGACAGAGAACACAGATTAATATTAACACACTCACTGACACACTGTGTACATCATGACCCACAGTCAGATACACCCTGTGAAGTGTAAAACGCCCCCACTGTCCTCAGTAATATTAACACACTGACAGAGAACACAGATTAATATTAACACACTCACTGACACACTGTGTATATCATGACCCACAGTCAGATACACCCTGTGAAGTGTAAAACACCCCCACTGTCCTCAGGAATATTAACACAGTGACAGAGTACACAGATTAATATTAGCACACTCACTGACACACTGTGTATATCATGACCCACAGTCAGATAAACCCTGTGAAGTGTAAAACACCCCCACTGTCCTCAGTAATATTAACACACTGACAGAGTACACAGATTAATATTAACACTCTCACTGACACACTGTGTATATCATGACGTACTGTCAGATACACCCTGTGAAGTGTAAAACACCCCCACTGTCCTCAGTAATATTAACACACTGACAGAGAACACAGATTAATATTAACACACTCACTGACACACTGTGTACATCATGACCCACAGTCAGATAAACCCTGTGAAGTGTAAAACACCCCCACTGTCCTCAGGAATATTAACACACTGACAGAGAACACAGATTAATATTAACACACTCACTGACACACTGTGTATATCATGACCCACAGTCAGATACACCCGGTGAAGTGTAAAACACCCCCACTGTCCTCAGGAATATTAACACACTGACAGAGAACACAGATTAATATTAACACACTCACTGACACACTGTGTACATCATGACCCACAGTCAGATACACCCTGTGAAGTGTAAAACACCCCCACTGTCCTCAGGAATATTAACACCTGACAGAGAACACAGATTAATATTAACACACTCACTGACACACAGTGTACATCATGACCCAAAGTCAGATACACCCTGTGAAGTGTAAAATACCCCCACTGTCCTCAGGAATATTAACACACTGACAGAGAACACAGATTAATATTAACACACTCACTGACACACTGTGTATATCATGACCCACAGTCAGATACTCCCTGTCAAGTGTAAAACACCCCCACTGTCCTCAGGAATATTAACACACTGACAGAGAACACATATTAATATTAACACACTCACTGACACACTGTGTACATCATGACCCACAGTCAGATAAACCCTGTGAAGTGTAAAACACCCCCACTGTCCTCAGTCATATTAACACACTGACAGAGAACACAGATTAATATTAACACACTCACTGACACACTGTGTATATCATGACCCACAGTTAGATACACCCTGTGAAGTGTAAAACACCCCCACTGTCCTCAGCAATATTAACACACTGACAGAGTACACAGATTAATATTAACACACTCACTGACACACTGAGTATATCATGACCCACAGTCAGATACACCCTGTGAAGTGTAAAACACCCCCACTGTCCTCAGCAATATTAACACACTGACAGAGAACACAGATTAATATTAACACACTCACTGACACACTGTGTATATCATGACCCACAGTCAGATACACCCTGTGAAGTGTAAAACACCCCCACTGTCCTCAGTAATATTAACACACTGACAGAGAACACAGATTAATATTAACACACTCAATGACACACTGTGTATATCATGACCCACAGTCAGATACACCCTGTGAAGTGTAAAACACCCCCACTGTCCTCAGTAATATTAACACACTGACAGAGAACACAGATTAATATTAACACACTCACTGACACACTGTGTATATCATGACCCACAGTCAGATAAACCCTGTGAAGTGTAAAACACCCCCACTGTCCTCAGTAATATTAGCACACTGACAGAGAACACAGATTAATATTAACACACTCAGTGACACACTGTGTACATCATGAAACCCGAGTCAGATATACCCTGTGAAGTGTAAAACATCCCCACTGTCCTCAGGAATATTAACACACTGACAGAGAACACAGATTAATATTAACTCACTCACTGACACACTGTGTATATCATGACCCAAAGTCTGATACACCCTGTGAAGTGTAAAACACCCCCACTGTCCTCAGTAATATTAACACACTGACAGAGAACACAGATTAATATTAACACACTCACTGACACACTGTGTACATCATGACCCACAGTCAGATAAACCCTGTGCAGTGTAAAACACCCCCACTGTCCTCAGTAATATTAACACACTGACAGAGAACACAGATTAATATTAACACACTCACTGACACACTGTGTACATCATGACCCATAGTCAGATAAACCCTGTGCAGTGTAAAACACCCCCACTGTCCTCAGTAATATTAGCACACTGACAGAGAACACAGATTAATATTAACACACTCACTGACACACTGTGTACATCATGACCCACAGTCAGATACACCCTGTGAAGTGTAAAACACCCCCACTGTCCTCAGTAATATTAACACACTGACAGAGAACACAGATTAATATTAACACACTCACTGACACACTGTGTATATCATGACCCACAGTCAGATACACCCTGTGAAGTGTAAAACACCCCCACTGTCCTCAGCAATATTAACACACTGACAGAGAACACAGATTAATATTAACACACTCACTGACACACTGTGTATATCATGACCCACAGTCAGATAAACCCTGTGAAGTGTAAAACACCCCCACTGTCCTCAGTAATATTAACACACTGACAGAGAACACAGATTAATATTAACACACTCACTGACACACTGTGTATATCATAACCCACAGTCAGATACACCCTGTGAAGTGTAAAACACCCCCGCTGTCCTCAGTAATATTAACACACTGACAGAGAACACAGATTAATATTAACACACTCACTGACACACTGTGTACATCATGACCCACAGTCAGATACACCCTCTGAAGTGTAAAACACCACCACTGTCCTCAGGAATATTAACACACTGACAGAGAACGCAGATTAATATTAACACACTCACTAACACACTGTGTATATCATGACCCACAGTCAGATACACCCTGTGAAGTGTAAAACACCCCCACTGTCCTCAGTAATATTAACACACTGACAGAGAACACAGATTAATATTAACACACTCACTGACACACTGTGTACATCATGTCCCACAGTCAGATAAACCCTGTGAAGTGTAAAACACCCCCACTGTCCTCAGGAATATTAACACACTGACAGAGAACACAGATTAATATTAACACACTCACTGACACACTGTGTACATCATGACCCACAGTCAGATACACGCTGTGAACTGTAAAACACCCCCACTGTCCTCAGGAATATTAACACACTGACAGAGAACACAGATTAATATTAACACACTCACTGACACACTGTGTATATCATGACCCACAGTCAGATACACCCTGTGAAGTGTAAAACACCCCCACTGTCCTCAGTAATATTAACACACGGACAGAGAACACAGATTAATATTAACACACTCACTGACACACTGTGTACATCATGACCCACAGTCAGATACACCCTGTGAAGTGTAAAACACCCCCACTGTCCTCAGCAATATTAACACACTGACAGAGTACACAGATTAATATTAACACACTCACTGACACACTGAGTATATCATGACCCACAGTCAGATACACCCTGTGAAGTGTAAAACACCCCCACTGTCCTCAGTAATATTAGCACACTGACAGAGAACACAGATTAATATTAACACACTCACTGACACACTGTGTATATCATGACCCACAGCCACATACACCCTGTGAAGTGTAAAACACCCCCACTGTCCTCAGGAATATTAACACACTGACAGAGAACACAGATTAATATTAACACACTCACTGACACACTGTGTACATCATGACCCACAGTCAGATACACCCTGTGAAGTGTAAAACACCCCCACTGTCCTCAGTAATATTAACACACTGACAGAGAACACAGATTAATATTAACACACTCACTGACACACTGTGTACATCATGACCCATAGTCAGATACACCCTGTGAAGTGTAAAACACCCCCACTGTCCTCAGTAATATTAACACACTGACAGAGAACACAGATTAATATTAACACACTCACTGACACACTGTGTATATCATGACCCACAGTCAGATAAACCCTGTGCAGTCTAAAACACCCCCACTGTCCTCAGTAATATTAGCACACTGACAGAGAACACAGATTAATATTAACACACTCACTGACACACTGTGTATATCATGACCCACAGTCAGATAAACCCTGTGAAGTGTAAAACACCCCCACTGTCCTCAGTAATATTAACACACTGACAGAGAACACAGATTAATATTAACACACTCACTGACACACTGTGTATATCATGACCCACAGTCAGATACACCCTGTGAAGTGTAAAACACCCCCACTGTCCTCAGGAATATTAACACACTGACAGAGAACACAGATTAATATTAACACACTCACTGACACACTGTGTACATCATGACCCACAGTCAGATACACCCGGTGAAGTGTAAAACACCCCCACTGTCCTCAGTAATATTAACACACTGACAGACAACACAGATTAAAATTAACACACTCACTGACACACTGTGTACATCATGACCCACAGTCAGATACACCCTGTGAAGTGTAAAACGCCCCCACTGTCCTCAGTAATATTAACACACTGACAGAGAACACAGATTAATATTACCACACTCACTGACACACTGTGTATATCATGACCCACAGTCAGATACACCCTGTGAAGTGTAAAACACCCCCACTGTCCTCAGGAATATTAACACACTGACAGAGAACACAGATTAATATTAACACACTCACTGACACACTGTGTACATCATGACCCACAGTCAGATACACCCGGTGAAGTGTAAAACACCCCCACTGTCCTCAGTAATATTAACACACTGACAGACAACACAGATAAAAATTAACACACTCACTGACACACTGTGTACATCATGACCCACAGTCAGATACACCCTGTGAAGTGTAAAACACCCCCACTGTCCTCAGTAATATTAGCACACTGACAGAGAACACAGATTAATATTAACACACTCACTGACACACTGTGTATATCATGACCCACAGTCAGATACACCCTGTGAAGTGTAAAACACCCCCACTGTCCTCAGGAATATTAACACACTGACAGAGAACACAGATTACTATTAACACACTCACTGACACACTGTGTATATCATGACCCACAGTCAGATACACCCTGTGAAGTGTAAAACACCCCCACTGTCCTCAGGAATATTAACACACTGACAGAGAACACAGATTAATATTAACACACTCACTGACACACTGTGCATATCATGACCCACAGTCAGATACACCCTGTGAAGTGTAAAACACCCCCACTGTCCTCAGGAATATTAACACACTGACAGAGAACACAGATTACTATTAACACACTCACTGACACACTGTGTATATCAAGACCCACAGCCAGATACACCCTGTGAAGTGTAAAACACCCCCACTGTCCTCAGGAATATTAACACACTGACAGAAAACACAGATTAATATTAACACACTCACTGACACACTGTGTACATCATGATCCACAGTCAGATAAACCTTGTGAAGTGTAAAACACCCCCACTGTCCTCAGTAATATTAACACACTGACAGAGAACACAGATTAATATTAACACACTCACTGACACACTGTGTACATCATCACCCACATGCAGATACACCCTGTGAAGTGTAAAACACCCCCACTGTCCTCAGGAATATTAACACACTGACAGAGAACACAGATTAATATTAACACACTCACTGACACACTGTGTATATCATGACCCGCAGCCAGATACACCCTGTGAAGTGTAAAACACCCCCACTGTCCTCATTAATATTAACACACTGACAGAGAACACAGATTAATATTAACACACTCACTGACACACTGTGTACATCATCACCCACAGTCAGGTACACCCTGTGAAGTGTAAAACACCCCCACTGTCCTCAGTAATATTAGCACACTGACAGAGAACACAGATTAATATTAACACACTCACTGACACACTGTGTATATCATGACCCACAGCCACATACACCCTGTGAAGTGTAAAACACCCCCACTGTCCTCAGGAATATTAACACACTGACAGAGAACACAGATTAATATTAACACACTCACTGACACACTGTGTACATCATGACCCACAGTCAGATACACCCTGTGAAGTGTAAAACACCCCCACTGTCCTCAGTAATATTAACACACTGACAGAGAACACAGATTAATATTAACACACTCACTGACACACTGTGTACATCATGACCCATAGTCAGATACACCCTGTGAAGTGTAAAACACCCCCACTGTCCTCAGTAATATTAACACACTGACAGAGAACACAGATTAATATTAACACACTCACTGACACACTGTGTATATCATGACCCACAGTCAGATAAACCCTGTGCAGTCTAAAACACCCCCACTGTCCTCAGTAATATTAGCACACTGACAGAGAACACAGATTAATATTAACACACTCACTGACACACTGTGTATATCATGACCCACAGTCAGATAAACCCTGTGAAGTGTAAAACACCCCCACTGTCCTCAGTAATATTAACACACTGACAGAGAACACAGATTAATATTAACACACTCACTGACACACTGTGTATATCATGACCCACAGTCAGATACACCCTGTGAAGTGTAAAACACCTCCACTGTCCTCAGGAATATTAACACACTGACAGAGAACACAGATTAATATTAACACACTCACTGACACACTGTGTACATCATGACCCACAGTCAGATACACCCGGTGAAGTGTAAAACACCCCCACTGTCCTCAGTAATATTAACACACTGACAGACAACACAGATTAAAATTAACACACTCACTGACACACTGTGTACATCATGACCCACAGTCAGATACACCCTGTGAAGTGTAAAACGCCCCCACTGTCCTCAGTAATATTAACACACTGACAGAGAACACAGATTAATATTACCACACTCACTGACACACTGTGTATATCATGACCCACAGTCAGATACACCCTGTGAAGTGTAAAACACCCCCACTGTCCTCAGGAATATTAACACACTGACAGAGAACACAGATTAATATTAACACACTCACTGACACACTGTGTACATCATGACCCACAGTCAGATACACCCGGTGAAGTGTAAAACACCCCCACTGTCCTCAGTAATATTAACACACTGACAGACAACACAGATAAAAATTAACACACTCACTGACACACTGTGTACATCATGACCCACAGTCAGATACACCCTGTGAAGTGTAAAACACCCCCACTGTCCTCAGTAATATTAGCACACTGACAGAGAACACAGATTAATATTAACACACTCACTGACACACTGTGTATATCATGACCCACAGTCAGATACACCCTGTGAAGTGTAAAACACCCCCACTGTCCTCAGGAATATTAACACACTGACAGAGAACACAGATTAATATTAACACACTCACTGACACACTGTGTATATCATGACCCACAGTCAGATACACCCTGTGAAGTGTAAAACACCCCCACTGTCCTCAGGAATATTAACACACTGACAGAGAACACAGATTAATATTAACACACTCACTGACACACTGTGCATATCATGACCCACAGTCAGATACACCCTGTGAAGTGTAAAACACCCCCACTGTCCTCAGGAATATTAACACACTGACAGAGAACACAGATTACTATTAACACACTCACTGACACACTGTGTATATCATGACCCACAGCCAGATACACCCTGTGAAGTGTAAAACACCCCCACTGTCCTCAGGAATATTAACACACTGACAGAAAACACAGATTAATATTAACACACTCACTGACACACTGTGTACATCATGATCCACAGTCAGATAAACCTTGTGAAGTGTAAAACACCCCCACTGTCCTCAGTAATATTAACACACTGACAGAGAACACAGATTAATATTAACACACTCACTGACACACTGTGTACATCATCACCCACATGCAGATACACCCTGTGAAGTGTAAAACACCCCCACTGTCCTCAGGAATATTAACACACTGACAGAGAACACAGATTAATATTAACACACTCACTGACACACTGTGTATATCATGACCCGCAGCCAGATACACCCTGTGAAGTGTAAAACACCCCCACTGTCCTCATTAATATTAACACACTGACAGAGAACACAGATTAATATTAACACACTCACTGACACACTGTGTACATCATCACCCACAGTCAGGTACACCCTGTGAAGTGTAAAACACCCCCACTGTCCTCAGTAATATTAGCACACTGACAGAGAACACAGATTAATATTAACACACTCACTGACACACTGTGTATATCATGACCCACAGTCAGATACACCCTGTGAAGTGTAAAACACCCCCACTGTCCTCAGGAATATTAACACACTGACAGAGAACACAGATTACTATTAACACACTCACTGACACACTGTGTATATCATGACCCGCAGCCAGATACACCCTGTGAAGTGTAAAACACCCCCACTTTCCTCAGTAATATTAACACACTGACAGAGAACACAGATTAATATTAACACACTCACTGACACACTGTGTACATCATCACCCACAGTCAGATGCACCCTGTGAAGTGTAAAACAGCCCCACTGTCCTCAGCAATATTAACACACTGACAGAGAACACAGATTAATATTAACACACGCACTGACACACTGTGTATATTATGACCCGCAGCCAGATACACCCTGTGAAGTGTAAAACACCCCCACTGTCCTCAGGAATATTAACACACTGACAGAGAACACAGATTAACATTAACACACTCACTGACACACTGTGTATATCATGACCCACAGTCAGATACACCCTGTGAAGTGTAAAACACCCCCACTGTCCTCAGTAATATTAACACACTGACAGAGAACACAGATTAATATTAACACACTCACTGACACACTGTGTACATCATGACCCACAGTCAGATACACCCTGTGAAGTGTAAAATACCCCCACTGTCCTCAGGAATATTAACACACTGACAGAGAACACAGATTAATATTAACACACTCACTGACACACTATGTATATCATGACCCACAGTCAGATACACCCTGTGAAGTGTAAAACACCCCACTGTCCTCAGGAATATTAACACACTGACAGAGAACACAGATTAATATTAACACACTCACTGACACACTGTGTATATCATGACCCACAGTCAGATACACCCTGTGAAGTGTAAAACACCCCCACTGTCCTCAGGAATATTAACACACTGACAGAGAACACAGATTAATATTAACACACTCACTGACACACTGTGTATATCATGACCCACAGTCAGATACACCCTGTGAAGTGTAAAACACCCCCACTGTCCTCAGGAATATTAACACACTGACAGAGAACACAGATTAATATTAACACACTCACTGACACACTGTGTGTATCATGACCCACAGTCAGATACACCCTGTGAAGTGTAAAACACCCCCACTGTCCTCAGGAATATTAACGCACTGACAGAGAACACAGATTAATATTAACACACTCACTGACACACTGTGTACATCATGACCCACCGTCAGATAAACCCTGTGAAGTGTAAAACACCCCCACTGTCCTCAGTAATAGTAACACACTGACAGAGAACACAGATTAATATTAACACATTCACTGACACACTGTGTACATCATGACCCACAGTCAGATACACCCTGTGAAGTGTAAAACATCCCCACTGTCCTCAGTAATATTAACACACTGACAGAGAACACAGATTAATATTAACACACTCACTGACACACTGTGTATATCATGACCCACAGTCAGATAAACCCTGTGAAGTTTAAAACACCCCCACTGTCCTCAGAAATATTAACACACTGACAGAGAACACAGATTAATATTAACACACTCACTGACACACTGTGTACATCATGACCCACAGTCAGATACACCCAGTGAAGTGTAAAACATCCCCACTGTCCTCAGTAATATTAACACACTGACAGAGAACACATATTAATATTAACACACTCACTGACACACTGTGTATATCATGACCCACAGTCAGATAAACCCTGTGAAGTGTAAAACAACCCCACTGTCCTCAGAAATATTAACACACTGACAGAGAACACAGATTAATATTAACACACTCACTGACACACTGTGTACATCATGACCCACAGTCAGATACACCCTGTGAAGTGTAAAACACCCCCACTGTCATCAGGAATATTAACACACTGACAGAGAACACAGATTAATATTAACACTGTCACTGACACACTGTGTATATCATGACCCACAGTCAGATACACCCTGTGAAGTGTAAAACACCCCCACTGTCCTCAGGAATATTAACACACTGACAGAGAACACAGATTAATATTAACACACTCACTGACACACTATGTACATCATGATCCACAGTCAGATACACCCTGTGAAGTGTAAAACACCCCCATTGTCGTCAGCAATATTATCACACTGACAGAGAACACAGATTAATATTAACACACTCACTGACACACTGTGTATATCATGACCCACAGTCAGATACACCAGGTGAAGTGTAAAACACCCCCACTGTCCTCAGGAATATTAACACACTGACAGAGAACACAGATTAATATTAACACACTCACTGACACACTGTGTATATCATGACCCACAGTCAGATACACCCTGTGAAGTGTAAAACATCCCCACTGTCCTCAATAATATTAACACACTGACAGAGAACACAGATTAATATTAACACACTCACTGACACACTGTGTATATCATGACCCACAGTCAGATACACCCTGTGAAGTGTAAAACATCCTCACTGTCCTCAGCAATATTAACACACTGACAGAGAACACAGATTAATATTAACACACTCACTGACACACTGTGTATATCATGACCCACAGTAAGATACACCCTGTGAAGTGTAAAATAACCCCAACTGTCCTCAGTAATATTAACACACTGACAGTGAACACAGATTAATATTAACACACTCACTGACACACTGTGTATATCATGACCCACAGTCAGATACACCCTGTGAAGTGTAAAACACCCCCACTGTCCTCAGGAATATTAACACACTGACAGAGAACACAGATTAATATTAACACACTCACTGACACACTGTGTACATCGTGACCCACAGTCAGATAAACCCTGTGAAGTGTAAAACATCCCCACTGTCCTCAGTAATATTAGCACACTGACAGAGAACACAGATTAATATTAACACACTCACTGACACACTGTGTATATCATGACCCACAGTCAGATACACCCTGTGAAGTGTAAAACACCCCCACTGTCCTCAGTAATATTAACACACTGACAGAGAACATAGATTAATATTAACACACTCACTGACACACTGTGTACATCATGACCCAGAGTCGGATACACCCTGTGAAGTGTAAAACATCCCCACTGTCCTCAGGAATATTAGCACACTGACAGAGAACACAGATTAATATTAACACACTCACTGACACACTGTGTATATCATGACCCACAGTCAGATAAACCCTGTGAAGTGTAAAACACCCCCACTGTCCTCAGGAATATTAACACACTGACAGATAACACAGATTAATATTAACACACTCACTGACACACTGTGTATATCATGACCCACAGTCAGATACACCCTGTGAAGTGTAAAACACCCCCACTGTCCTCAGGAATATTAACACACTGACAGAGAACACAGATTAATATTAACACACTCACTGACACACTGTGTATATCATGACCCACAGTCAGATACACCCTGTGAAGTTTAAAACATCCCCACTGTCCTCAGGAATATTAACACACTGACAGAGAACACAGATTAATATTAACACACTCACTGACACACTGTGTATATCATGACCCACAGTCAGATACACCCGGTGAAGTGTAAAACACCCCCACTGTCCTCAGGAATATTAACACACTGACAGAGAACACAGATTAATATTAACACACTCACAGACACACTGTGTATATCATGACCCACAGTCAGATACACCCTGTGAAGTGTAAAACACCCCCACTGTCCTCAGGAATATTAACACACTGACAGAGAACACAGATTAATATTAACACACTCACTGACACACTGTGTACATCATGACCCACAGTCAGATAAACCCTGTGAAGTGTAAAACACCCCCACTGTCCTCAGTAATATTAACACACTGACAGAGAACACAGATTAATATTAACACACTCACTGACACACTGTGTATATCATGACCCACAGTCAGATACACCCTGTGAAGTATAAAACACCCCCACTGTCCTCAGGAATATTAACACACTGACAGAGAACACAGATTAATATTAACACACTCACTGACACACTGTGTATATCATGACCCAGAGTCAGATACACCCTGTGAAGTGTAAAACACCCCCACTGTCCTCAGGAATATTAACACACTGACAGGGAACACAGATTAATATTAACACACTCACTGACACACTGTGTAAATCATGACTCACAGTCAGATACACCCTGTGAAGTGTAAAACACCCCCACTGCCCTCAGGAATATTAGCACACTGACAGAGAACACAGATTAATATTAACACACTCACTGTCACACTGTGTGCATCATGACCCACAGTCAGATACACCCTGTGAAGTGTAAAACACCCCCACTGTCCTCAGTAATATTAACACACTGACAGAGAACACAGATTAATATTAACACACTCACTGACACACTGTGTATATCATGACCCACAGTCAGATACACCCTGTGAAGTGTAAAACACCCCCACTGTCCTCAGTAATATTAACACACTGACAGGGAACACAGATTAATATTAACACACTCACTGACACACTGTGTATATCATGACCCACAGTCAGATACACCCTGTGAAGTGTAAAACATCCCCACTGTCCTCAGTAATATTAACACACTGACAGAGAACACAGATTAATATTAACACACTCACTGACACACTGTGTACATCATGACCCACAGTCAGATACACCCTGTGAAGTGTAAAACACCCCCACTGTCCTCAGCAATATTAACACACTGACAGAGAACACAGATTAATATTAACACACTCACTGACACACTGTGTATATCATGTCCCACAGTCAGATACACCCTGTGAAGTGTAAAACACCCCCACTGTCCTCAGGAATATTAACACACTGACAGAGAACACAGATTAATATTAACACTCTCACTGACACACTGTGTATATCATGACCCACAGTCAGATACACCCTGTGAAGTGTAAAACACCCCCACTGTCCTCAGTAATATTAACACATTGACAGAGAACACAGATTAATATTAACACACTCACTGACAGACTGTGTCCATCATGACCCACAGTCAGATACACCCTGTGAAGTGTAAAACACCCCCGCTGTCCTCAGGAATATTAACACACTGACAGAGAACACAGATTAATATTAACACACTCACTGACACACTGTGTATATCATGACCCACTGTCAGATACACCCGGTGAAGTGTAAAACACCCCCACTGTCCTCAGTAATATTAACACACTGACAGAGAACACAGATTAATATTAACACACTCACTGACACACTGTGTATATCATGACCCACAGTCAGATACACCCTGTGAAGTGTAAAACACCCCCACTGTCCTCAGGAATATTAACACACTGGCAGAGAACACAGATTAATATTAACACACTCACTGACACACTGTGTATATCATGACCCACAGTCAGATACACCCTGTGAAGTGTAAAACACCCCCACTGTCCTCCGTAATATTAACACACTGACAGAGAACACAGATTAATATTAACACACTCACTGACAGACTGTGTCCATCATGACCCACAGTCAGATACACCCTGTGAAGTGTAAAACACCCCCGCTGTCCTCAGGAATATTAACACACTGACAGAGAACACAGATTAATATTAACACACGCACTGACACACTGTGTATATCATGACCCGCAGCCAGATACACCCTGTGAAGTGTAAAACACCCCCACTGTCCTCAGGAATATTAACACACTGACGGAGAACACAGATTAACATTAACACACTCACTGACACACTGTGTATATCATGACCCACAGTCAGATACACCCTGTGAAGTGTAAAACACCCCCACTGTCCTCAGGAATATTAACACACTGACAGAGAACACAGATTAATATTAACACACTCACTGACACACTGTGTACATCATGACCCACAGTCAGATACACCCTGTGAAGTGTAAAATACCCCCACTGTCCTCAGGAATATTAACACACTGACAGAGAACACAGATTAATATTAACACACTCACTGACACACTATGTATATCATGACCCACAGTCAGATACACCCTGTGAAGTGTAAAACACCCCCACTGTCCTCAGGAATATTAACACACTGACAGAGAACACAGATTAATATTAACACACTCACTGACACACTGTGTATATCATGACCCACAGTCAGATACACCCTGTGAAGTGTAAAACACCCCCACTGTCCTCAGGAATATTAACACACTGACAGAGAACACAGATTAATATTAACACACTCACTGACACACTGTGTATATCATGACCCACAGTCAGATACACCCTGTGAAGAGTAAAACACCCCCACTGTCCTCAGGAATATTAACACACTGACAGAGAACACAGATTAATATTAACACACTCACTGACACACTGTGTGTATCATGACCCACAGTCAGATACACCCTGTGAAGTGTAAAACACCCCCACTGTCCTCAGGAATATTAACGCACTGACAGAGAACACAGATTAATATTAACACACTCACTGACACACTGTGTACATCATGACCCACCGTCAGATAAACCCTGTGAAGTGTAAAACACCCCCACTGTCCTCAGTAATAGTAACACACTGACAGAGAACACAGATTAATATTAACACACTCACTGACACACTGTGTACATCATGACCCACAGTCAGATACACCCTGTGAAGTGTAAAACATCCCCACTGTCCTCAGTAATATTAACACACTGACAGAGAACACAGATTAATATTAACACACTCACTGACACACTGTGTATATCATGACCCACAGTCAGATAAACCCTGTGAAGTTTAAAACACCCCCACTGTCCTCAGAAATATTAACACACTGACAGAGAACACAGATTAATATTAACACACTCACTGACACACTGTGTACATCATGACCCACAGTCAGATACACCCAGTGAAGTGTAAAACATCCCCACTGTCCTCAGTAATATTAACACACTGACAGAGAACACAGATTAATATTAACACACTCACTGACACACTGTGTATATCATGACCCACAGTCAGATAAACCCTGTGAAGTGTAAAACAACCCCACTGTCCTCAGAAATATTAACACACTGACAGAGAACACAGATTAATATTAACACGCTCACTGACACACTGTGTACATCATGACCCACAGTCAGATACACCCTGTGAAGTGTAAAACACCCCCACTGTCCTCAGGAATATTAACACACTGACAGAGAACACAGATTAATATTAACACTGTCACTGACACACTGTGTATATCATGACCCACAGTCAGATACACCCTGTGAAGTGTAAAACACCCCCACTGTCCTCAGGAATATTAACACACTGACAGAGAACACAGGTTAATATTAACACACTCACTGACACACTATGTACATCATGATCCACAGTCAGATACACCCTGTGAAGTGTAAAACACCCCCATTGTCGTCAGCAATATTATCACACTGACAGAGAACACAGATTAATATTAACACACTCACTGACACACTGTGTATATCATGACCCACAGTCAGATACACCCTGTGAAGTGTAAAACACCCCCACTGTCCTCAGGAATATTAACACACTGACAGAGAACACAGATTAATATTAACACACTCACTGACACACTGTGTATATCATGACCCACAGTCAGATACACCCTGTGAAGTGTAAAACATCCCCACTGTCCTCATTAATATTAACACACTGACAGAGAACACAGATTAATATTAACACACTCACTGACACACTGTGTATATCATGACCCACAGTCAGATACACCCTGTGAAGTGTAAAACATCCTCACTGTCCTCAGCAATATTAACACACTGACAGAGAACACAGATTAATATTAACACACTCACTGACACACTGTGTATATCATGACCCACAGTCAGATACACCCTGTGAAGTGTAAAACACCCCAACTGTCCTCAGTAATATTAACACACTGACAGTGAACACAGATTAATATTAACACACTCACTGACACACTGTGTATATCATGACCCACAGTCAGATACACCCTGTGAAGTGTAAAACACCCCCACTGTCCTCAGGAATATTAACACACTGACAGAGAACACAGATTAATATTAACACACTCACTGACACACTGTGTACATCGTGACCCACAGTCAGATAAACCCTGTGAAGTGTAAAACATCCCCACTGTCCTCAGTAATATTAGCACACTGACAGAGAACACAGATTAATATTAACACACTCACTGACACACTGTGTATATCATGACCCACAGTCAGATACACCCTGTGAAGTGTAAAACACCCCCACTGTCCTCAGTAATATTAACACACTGACAGAGAACACAGATTAATATTAACACACTCACTGACACACTGTGTACATCATGACCCAGAGTCAGATACACCCTGTGAAGTGTAAAACATCCCCACTGTCCTCAGGAATATTAGCACACTGACAGAGAACACAGATTAATATTAACACACTCACTGACACACTGTGTATATCATGACCCACAGTCAGATAAACCCGGTGAAGTGTAAAACACCCCCACTGTCCTCAGGAATATTAACACACTGACAGAGAACACAGATTAATATTAACACACTCACTGACACACTGTGTATATCATGACCCACAGTCAGATACACCCTGTGAAGTGTAAAACACCCCCACTGTCCTCAGGAATATTAACACACTGACAGAGAACACAGATTAATATTAACACACTCACTGACACACTGTGTATATCATGACCCACAGTCAGATACACCCTGTGAAGTTTAAAACATCCCCACTGTCCTCAGGAATATTAACACACTGACAGAGAACACAGATTAATATTAACACACTCACTGACACACTGTGTATATCATGACCCACAGTCAGATACACCCGGTGAAGTGTAAAACACCCCCACTGTCCTCAGGAATATTAACACACTGACAGAGAACACAGATTAATATTAACACACTCACAGACACACTGTGTATATCATGACCCACAGTCAGATACACCCTGTGAAGTGTAAAACACCCCCACTGTCCTCAGGAATATTAACACACTGACAGAGAACACAGATTAATATTAACACACTCACTGACACACTGTGTACATCATGACCCACAGTCAGATAAACCCTGTGAAGTGTAAAACACCCCCACTGTCCTCAGTAATATTAACACACTGACAGAGAACACAGATTAATATTAACACACTCACTGACACACTGTGCATATCATGACTCACAGTCAGATACACCCTGTGAAGTATAAAACACCCCCACTGTCCTCAGGAATATTAACACACTGACAGAGAACACAGATTAATATTAACACATTCACTGACACACTGTGTATATCATGACCCAGAGTCAGATACACCCTGTGAAGTGTAAAGCACCCCCACTGTCCTCAGGAATATTAAGACACTGACAGGGAACACAGATTAATATTAACACACTCACTGACACACTGTGTAAATCATGACTCACAGTCAGATACACCCTGTGAAGTTTAAAACACCCCCACTGCCCTCAGGAATATTAACACACTGACAGAGAACACAGATTAATATTAACACACTCACTGTCACACTGTGTGCATCATGACCCACAGTCAGATACACCCTGTGAAGTGTAAAACACCCCCACTGTCCTCAGTAATATTAACACACTGACAGAGAACACAGATTAATATTAACACACTCACTGACACACTGTGTATATCATGACCCACAGTCAGATACACCCTGTGAAGTGTAAAACACCCCCACTGTCCTCAGGAATATTAACACACTGACAGGGAACACAGATTAATATTAACACACTCACTGACACACTGTGTACATCATGACCCACAGTCAGATACACCCTGTGAAGTGTAAAACACCCCCACTGTCCTCAGTAATATTAACACACTGACAGGGAACACAGATTAATATTAACACACTCACTGACACACTGTGTATATCATGACCCACAGTCAGATACACCCTGTGAAGTGTAAAACATCCCCACTGTCCTCAGTAATATTAACACACTGACAGAGAACACAGATTAATATTAACACACTCACTGACACACTGTGTACATCATGACCCACAGTCAGATACACCCTGTGAAGTGTAAAACACCCCCACTGTCCTCAGCAATATTAACTCACTGACAGAGAACACAGATTAATATTAACACTCTCACTGACACACTGTGTATATCATGTCCCACAGTCAGATACACCCTGTGAAGTGTAAAACACCCCCACTGTCCTCAGGAATATTAACACACTGACAGAGAACACAGATTAATATTAACACTCTCACTGACACACTGTGTATATCATGACCCACAGTCAGATACACCCTGTGAAGTGTAAAACACCCCCACTGTCCTCAGTAATATTAACACATTGACAGAGAACACAGATTAATATTAACACACTCACTGACAGACTGTGTCCATCATGACCCACAGTCAGATACACCCTGTGAAGTGTAAAACAACCCCGCTGTCCTCAGGAATATTAACACACTGACAGAGAACACAGATTAATATTAACACACTCACTGACACACTGTGTATATCATGACCCACTGTCAGATACACCCGGTGAAGTGTAAAACACCCCCACTGTCCTCAGTAATATTAACACACTGACAGAGAACACAGATTAATATTAACACACTCACTGACACACTGTGTATATCATGACCCACAGTCAGATACACCCTGTGAAGTGTAAAACACCCCCACTGTCCTCAGGAATATTAACACACTGGCAGAGAACACAGATTAATATTAACACACTCACTGACACACTGTGTATATCATGACCCACAGTCAGATACACCCTGTGAAGTGTAAAACACCCCCACTGTCCTCAGTAATATTAACACACTGACAGAGAACACAGATTAATATTAACACACTCACTGACAGACTGTGTCCATCATGACCCACAGTCAGATACACCCTGTGAAGTGTAAAACACCCCCGCTGTCCTCAGGAATATTAACACACTGACAGAGAACACAGATTAATATTAACACACTCACTGACACACTGTGTACATCATGAACCACAGTCAGATACACCCTGTGAAGTGCAAAACACCCCCACTGTCCTCAGTAATATTAACACACTGACAGAGAACACAGATTAATATTAACACACTCACTGACACACTGTGTACATCATGACCCACAGTCAGATACACCCGGTGAAGTGTAAAACATCCCCACTGTCCTCAGTAATATTAACACACTGACAGATAACACAGATTAATATTAACACACTCACTGACACACTGTGTACATCATGACCCACAGTCAGATACACCCTGTGAAGTGTAAAACACCCCCACTGTCCTCAGGAATATTAACACACTGACAGAGAACACATATTAGTATTAACACACTCACTGACACACTGTGTATATCATGACCCACAGTCAGATACACCCTGTGAAGTGTAAAACACCCCCACTGTCCTCAGTAATATTAACACACTGACAGAGAACACAGATTAATATTAACACACTCACTGACACACTGTGTACATCATGACTCACAGTCAGATAAACCCAGTGAAGTGTAAAACACCCCCACTGTCCTCAGGAATATTAACACACTGACAGAGAACACAGATTAATATTAACACACTCACTGACACACTGTGTATATCATGACCCACAGTCAGATACACCCTGTGAAGTGTAAAACATCCCCACTGTCCTCAGGAATATTAACACACTGACAGAGAACACAGATTAATATTAACACACTCACTGACACACTGTGTATATCATGACCCACAGTCAGATACACCCTGTAAAGTGTAAAACACCCCCGCTGTCCTCAGTAATATTAACACACTGACATAGAACACAGATTAATATTAACACTCTCACTGACACACTGTGTATATCATGACCCACAGTCAGATACACCCTGTGAAGTGTAAAACACCCCCACTGTCCTCGGTAATATTAACACACTGACAGAGAACACAGATTAATATTAACACACTCACTGACACACTGTGTACATCATGACCCACAGTCAGATACACCCTGTGAAGTGTAAAACACCCCCACTGTCCTCAGTAATATTAACACACTGACAGAGAACACAGATTAATATTAACACACTCACTGACACACTGTGTACATCATGACCCACAGTCAGATAAACCCTGTGCAGTGTAAAACACCCCCACTGTCCTCAGTAATATTAACACACTGACAGAGAACACAGATTAATATTAACACACTCACTGACACACTGTGTACATCATGACCCATAGTCAGATAAACCCTGTGCAGTGTAAAACACCCCCACTGTCCTCAGTAATATTAGCACACTGACAGAGAACACAGATTAATATTAACACAATCACTGACACACTGTGTACATCATGACCCACAGTCAGATACACCCTGTGAAGTGTAAAACACCCCCAATGTCCTCAGTAATATTAACACACTGACAGAGAACACAGATTAATATTAACACACTCACTGACAGACTGTGTCCATCATGACCCACAGTCAGATACACCCTGTGAAGTGTAAAACACCCCCGCTGTCCTCAGGAATATTAACACACTGACAGAGAACACAGATTAATATTAACACACTCACTGACACACTGTGTATATCATGACCCACTGTCAGATACACCCGGTGAAGTGTAAAACACCCCCACTGTCCTCAGTAATATTAACACACTGACAGAGAACACAGATTAATATTAACACACTCACTGACACACTGTGTATATCATGACCCACAGTCAGATACACCCTGTGAAGTGTAAAACACCCCCACTGTCCTCAGGAATATTAACACACTGGCAGAGAACACAGATTAATATTAACACACTCACTGACACACTGTGTATATCATGACCCACAGTCAGATACACCCTGTGAAGTGTAAAACACCCCCACTGTCCTCAGTAATATTAACACACTGACAGAGAACACAGATTAATATTAACACACTCACTGACAGACTGTGTCCATCATGACCCACAGTCAGATACACCCTGTGAAGTGTAAAACACCCCCGCTGTCCTCAGGAATATTAACACACTGACAGAGAACACAGATTAATATTAACACACTCACTGACACACTGTGTACATCATGAACCACAGTCAGATACACCCTGTGAAGTGTAAAACACCCCCACTGTCCTCAGTAATATTAACACACTGACAGAGAACACAGATTAATATTAACACACTCACTGACACACTGTGTACATCATGACCCACAGTCAGATACACCCGGTGAAGTGTAAAACATCCCCACTGTCCTCAGTAATATTAACACACTGACAGAGAACACAGATTAATATTAACACACTCACTGACACACTGTGTACATCATGACCCACAGTCAGATACACCCTGTGAAGTGTAAAACACCCCCACTGTCCTCAGGAATATTAACACACTGACAGAGAACACAGATTAATATTAACACACTCACTGACACACTGTGTATATCATGACCCACAGTCAGATACACCCTGTGAAGTGTAAAACACCCCCACTGTCCTCAGTAATATTAACACACTGACAGAGAACACAGATTAATATTAACACACTCACTGACACACTGTGTACATCATGACTCACAGTCAGATAAACCCAGTGAAGTGTAAAACACCCCCACTGTCCTCAGGAATATTAACACACTGACAGAGAACACAGATTAATATTAACACACTCACTGACACACTGTGTATATCATGACCCACAGTCAGATACACCCTGTGAAGTGTAAAACATCCCCACTGTCCTCAGGAATATTAACACACTGACAGAGAACACAGATTAATATTAACACACTCACTGACACACTGTGTATATCATGACCCACAGTCAGATACACCCTGTAAAGTGTAAAACACCCCCGCTGTCCTCAGTAACATTAACACACTGACAGAGAACACAGATTAATATTAACACTCTCACTGACACACTGTGTATATCATGACCCACAGTCAGATACACCCTGTGAAGTGTAAAACACCCCCACTGTCCTCGGTAATATTAACACACTGACAGAGAAAACAGATTAATATTAACACACTCACTGACACACTGTGTACATCATGACCCACAGTCAGATACACCCTGTGAAGTGTAAAACACCCCCACTGTCCTCAGTAATATTAACACACTGACAGAGAACACAGATTAATATTAACACACTCACTGACACACTGTGTACATCATGACCCACAGTCAGATAAACCCTGTGCAGTGTAAAACACCCCCACTGTCCTCAGTAATATTAACACACTGACAGAGAACACAGATTAATATTAACACACTCACTGACACACTGTGTACATCATGACCCATAGTCAGATAAACCCTGTGCAGTGTAAAACACCCCCACTGTCCTCAGTAATATTAGCACACTGACAGAGAACACAGATTAATATTAACACACTCACTGACACACTGTGTACATCATGACCCACAGTCAGATACACCCTGTGAAGTGTAAAACACCCCCACTGTCCTCAGTAATATTAACACACTGACAGAGAACACAGATTAATATTAACACACTCACTGACACACTGTGTATATCATGACCCACAGTCAGATACACCCTGTGAAGTGTAAAACACCCCCACTGTCCTCAGCAATATTAACACACTGACAGAGAACACAGATTAATATTAACACACTCACTGACACACTGTGTATATCATGACCCACAGTCAGATAAACCCTGTGAAGTGTAAAACACCCCCACTGTCCTCACTAATATTAACACACTGACAGAGAACACAGATTAATATTAACACACTCACTGACACACTGTGTATATCATGACCCACAGTCAGATACACCCTGTGAAGTGTAAAACACCCCCACTGTCCTCAGGAATATTAACACACTGACAGAGAACACAGATTAATATTAACACACTCACTGACACACTGTGTACATCATGACCCACAGTCAGATACACGCTGTGAAGTGTAAAACACCCCCACTGTCCTCAGGAATATTAACACACTGACAGAGAACACAGATTAATATTAACACACTCACTGACACACTGTGTATATCATGACCCACAGTCAGATACACCCTGTGAAGTGTAAAACACCCCCACTGTCCTCAGTAATATTAACACACGGACAGAGAACACAGATTAATATTAACACACTCACTGACACACTGTGTACATCATGACCCACAGTCAGATACACCCTGTGAAGTGTAAAACACCCCCACTGTCCTCAGTAATATTAACACACTGACAGAGTACACAGATTAATATTAACACACTCACTGACACACTGAGTATATCATGACCCACAGTCAGATACACCCTGTGAAGTGTAAAACACCCCCACTGTCCTCAGTAATATTAGCACACTGACAGAGAACACAGATTAATATTAACACACTCACTGACACACTGTGTATATCATGACCCACAGCCACATACACCCTGTGAAGTGTAAAACACCCCCACTGTCCTCAGGAATATTAACACACTGACAGAGAACACAGATTAATATTAACACACTCACTGACACACTGTGTACATTATGACCCACAGTCAGATACACCCTGTGAAGTGTAAAACACCCCCACTGTCCTCAGTAATATTAACACACTGACAGAGAACACAGATTAATATTAACACACTCACTGACACACTGTGTACATCATGACCCATAGTCAGATACACCCTGTGAAGTGTAAAACACCCCCACTGTCCTCAGTAATATTAACACACTGACAGAGAACACAGACTAATATTAACACACTCACTGACACACTGTGTATATCATGACCCACAGTCAGATAAACCCTGTGCAGTGTAAAACACCCCCACTGTCCTCAGTAATATTAGCACACTGACAGAGAACACAGATTAATATTAACACACTCACTGACACACTGTGTATATCATGACCCACAGTCAGATAAACCCTGTGAAGTGTAAAACACCCCCACTGTCCTCAGTAATATTAACACACTGACAGAGAACACAGATTAATATTAACACACTCACTGACACACTGTGTATATCATGACCCACAGCCACATACACCCTGTGAAGTGTAAAACACCCCCACTGTCCTCAGTAATATTAACACACTGACAGAGAACACAGATTAATATTAACACACTCACTGACACACTGTGTACATCATGACTCACAGTCAGATAAACCCAGTGAAGTGTAAAACACCCCCACTGTCCTCAGGAATATTAACACACTGACAGAGAACACAGATTAATATTAACACACTCACTGACACACTGTGTATATCATGACCCACAGTCAGATACACCCTGTGAAGTGTAAAACATCCCCACTGTCCTCAGGAATATTAACACACTGACAGAGAACACAGATTAATATTAACACACTCACTGACACACTGTGTATATCATGACCCACAGTCAGATACACCCTGTAAAGTGTAAAACACCCCCGCTGTCCTCAGTAATATTAACACACTGACAGAGAACACAGATTAATATTAACACTCTCACTGACACACTGTGTATATCATGACCCACAGTCAGATACACCCTGTGAAGTGTAAAACACCCCCACTGTCCTCGGTAATATTAACACACTGACAGAGAACACAGATTAATATTAACACACTCACTGACACACTGTGTACATCATGACCCACATTCAGATACACCCTGTGAAGTGTAAAACACCCCCACTGTCCTCAGTAATATTAACACACTGACAGAGAACACAGATTAATATTAACACACTCACTGACACACTGTGTACATCATGACCCACAGTCAGATAAACCCTGTGCAGTGTAAAACACCCCCACTGTCCTCAGTAATATTAACACACTGACAGAGAACACAGATTAATATTAACACACTCACTGACACACTGTGTACATCATGACCCATAGTCAGATAAACCCTGTGCAGTGTAAAACACCCCCACTGTCCTCAGTAATATTAGCACACTGACAGAGAACACAGATTAATATTAACACACTCACTGACACACTGTGTACATCATGACCCACAGTCAGATACACCCTGTGAAGTGTAAAACACCCCCACTGTCCTCAGTAATATTAACACACTGACAGAGAACACAGATTAATATTAACACACTCACTGACACACTGTGTATATCATGACCCACAGTCAGATACACCCTGTGAAGCGTAAAACACCCCCACTGTCCTCAGCAATATTAACACACTGACAGAGAACACAGATTAATATTAACACACTCACTGACACACTGTGTATATCATGACCCACAGTCAGATAAACCCTGTGAAGTGTAAAACACCCCCACTGTCCTCAGTAATATTAACACACTGACAGAGAACACAGATTAATATTAACACACTCACTGACACACTGTGTATATCATAACCCACAGTCAGATACACCCTGTGAAGTGTAAAACACCCCCACTGTCCTCAGTAATATTAACACACTGACAGAGAACACAGATTAATATTAACACACTCACTGACACACTGTGTACATCATGACCCACAGTCAGATACACCCTCTGAAGTGTAAAACACCCCCACTGTCCTCAGGAATATTAACACACTGACAGAGAACACAGATTAATATTAACACACTCACTGACACACTGTGTATATCATGACCCACAGTCAGATACACCCTGTGAAGTGTAAAGCACCCCCACTGTCCTCAGTAATATTAACACACTGACAGAGAACACAGATTAATATTAACACACTCACTGACACACTGTGTACATCATGACCCACAGTCAGATAAACCCTGTGAAGTGTAAAACACCCCCACTGTCCTCAGGAATATTAACACACTGACAGAGAACACAGATTAATATTAACACACTCACTGACACACTGTGTACATCATGACCCACAGTCAGATACACGCTGTGAAGTGTAAAACACCCCCACTGTCCTCAGGAATATTAACACACTGACAGAGAACACAGATTAATATTAACACACTCACTGACACACTGTGTATATCATGACCCACAGTCAGATACACCCTGTGAAGTGTAAAACACCCCCACTGTCCTCAGTAATATTAACACACGGACAGAGAACACAGATTAATATTAACACACTCACTGACACACTGTGTACATCATGACCCACAGTCAGATACACCCTGTGAAGTGTAAAACACCCCCACTGTCCTCAGTAATATTAACACACTGACAGAGTACACAGATTAATATTAACACACTCACTGACACACTGAGTATATCATGACCCACAGTCAGATACACCCTGTGAAGTGTAAAACACCCCCACTGTCCTCAGTAATATTAGCACACTGACAGAGAACACAGATTAATATTAACACACTCACTGACACACTGTGTATATCATGACCCACAGCCACATACACCCTGTGAAGTGTAAAACACCCCCACTGTCCTCAGGAATATTAACACACTGACAGAGAACACAGATTAATATTAACACACTCACTGACACACTGTGTACATCATGACCCACAGTCAGATACACCCTGTGAAGTGTAAAACACCCCCACTGTCCTCAGTAATATTAACACACTGACAGAGAACACAGATTAATATTAACACACTCACTGACACACTGTGTACATCATGACCCATAGTCAGATACACCCTGTGAAGTGTAAAACACCCCCACTGTCCTCAGTAATATTAACACACTGACAGAGAACACAGACTAATATTAACACACTCACTGACACACTGTGTATATCATGACCCACAGTCAGATAAACCCTGTGCAGTGTAAAACACCCCCACTGTCCTCAGTAATATTAGCACACTGACAGAGAACACAGATTAATATTAACACACTCACTGACACACTGTGTATATCATGACCCACAGTCAGATAAACCCTGTGATGTGTAAAACACCCCCACTGTCCTCAGTAATATTAACACACTGACAGAGAACACAGATTAATATTAACACACTCACTGACACACTGTGTACATCATGACCCACAGTCAGATACACCCTGTGAAGTGTAAAACACCCCCACTGTCCTCAGTAATATTAACACACTGACAGAGAACACAGATTAATATTAACACACTCACTGACACACTGTGTATATCATGACCCACAGTCAGATACACCCTGTGAAGTGTAAAACACCCCCACTGTCCTCAGCAATATTAACACACTGACAGAGAACACAGATTAATATTAACACACTCACTGACACACTGTGTATATCATGACCCACAGTCAGATAAACCCTGTGAAGTGTAAAACACCCCCACTGTCCTCAGTAATATTAACACACTGACAGAGAACACAGATTAATATTAACACACTCACTGACACACTGTGTATATCATAACCCACAGTCAGATACACCCTGTGAAGTGTAAAACACCCCCACTGTCCTCAGTAATATTAACACACGGACAGAGAACACAGATTAATATTAACACACTCACTGACACACTGTGTATATCATGACCCACAGTCAGATACACCCTGTGAAGTGTAAAACACCCCCGCTGTCCTCAGTAATATTAACACACTGACAGAGAACACAGATTAATATTAACACACTCACTGACACACTGTGTACATCATGACCCACAGTCAGATAAACCCTGTGAAGTGTAAAACTCCCCCACTGTCCTCAGGAATATTAACACACTGACAGAGAACACAGATTAATATTAACACACTCACTGACACACTGTGTACATCATGACCCACAGTCAGATACACGTTGTGAAGTGTAAAACACCCCCACTGTCCTCAGGAATATTAACACACTGACAGAGAACACAGATTAATATTAACACACTCACTGACACACTGTGTATATCATGACCCACAGTCAGATACACCCTGTGAAGTGTAAAACACCCCCACTGTCCTCAGTAATATTAACACACGGACAGAGAACACAGATTAATATTAACACACTCACTGACACACTGTGTACATCATGACCCACAGTCAGATACACCCTGTGAAGTGTAAAACACCCCCACTGTCCTCAGCAATATTAACACACTGACAGAGTACACAGATTAATATTAACACACTCACTGACACACTGAGTATATCATGACCCACAGTCAGATACACCCTGTGAAGTGTAAAACACCCCCACTGTCCTCAGTAATATTAGCACACTGACAGAGTACACAGATTAATATTAACACACTCACTGACACACTGTGTATATCATGACCCACAGCCACATACACCCTGTGAAGTGTAAAACACCCCCACTGTCCTCAGGAATATTAACACACTGACAGAGAACACAGATTAATATTAACACACTCACTGACACACTGTGTACATCATGACCCACAGTCAGATACACCCTGTGAAGTGTAAAACACCCCCACTGTCCTCAGTAATATTAACACACTGACAGAGAACACAGATTAATATTAACACACTCACTGACACACTGTGTACATCATGACCCGTAGTCAGATACAGCCTGTGAAGTGTAAAACACCCCCACTGTCCTCAGTAATATTAACACACTGACAGAGAACACAGATTAATATTAACACACTCACTGACACACTGTGTATATCATGACCCACAGTCAGATAAACCCTGTGCAGTGTAAAACACCCCCACTGTCCTCAGTAATATTAGCACACTGACAGAGAACACAGATTAATATTAACACACTCACTGACACACTGTGTATATCATGACCCACAGTCAGATAAACCCTGTGAAGTGTAAAACACCACCACTGTCCTCAGTAATATTAACACACTGACAGAGAACACAGATTAATATTAACACACTCACTGACACACTGTGTATATCATGCCCCACAGTCAGATACACCCTGTGAAGTGTAAAACACCCCCACTGTCCTCAGGAATATTAACACACTGACAGAGAACACAGATTAATATTAACACACTCACTGACACACTGTGTACATCATGACCCACAGTCAGATACACCCTGTGAAGTGTAAAACACCCCCACTGTCCTCAGTAATATTAACACACTGACAGACAACACAGATTAAAATTAACACACTCACTGACACACTGTGTACATCATGACCCACAGTCAGATACACCCTGTGAAGTGTAAAACACCCCCACTGTCCTCAGTAATATTAACACACTGACAGAGAACACAGATTAATATTACCACACTCACTGACACACTGTGTATATCATGACCCACAGTCAGATACACCCTGTGAAGTGTAAAACACCCCCACTGTCCTCAGGAATATTAACACACTGACAGAGAACACAGATTAATATTAACACACTCACTGACACACTGTGTACATCATGACCCACAGTCAGATACACCCGGTGAAGTGTAAAACACCCCCACTGTCCTCAGTAATATTAACACACTGACAGACAACACAGATTAAAATTAACACACTCACTGACACACTGTGTACATCATGACCCACAGTCAGATACACCCTGTGAAGTGTAAAACACCCCCACTGTCCTCAGTAATATTAGCACACTGACAGAGAACACAGATTAATATTAACACACTCACTGACACACTGTGTATATCATGACCCACAGTCAGATACACCCTGTGAAGTGTAAAACACCCCCACTGTCCTCAGGAATATTAACACACTGACAGAGAACACAGATTAATATTAACACACTCACTGACACACTGTGTATATCATGACCCACAGTCAGATACACCCTGTGAAGTGTAAAACACCCCCACTGTCCTCAGGAATATTAACACACTGACAGAGAACACAGATTAATATTAACACACTCACTGACACACTGTGTATATCATGACCCACAGTCAGATACACCCTGTGAAGTGTAAAACACCCCCACTGTCCTCAGGAATATTAACACACTGACAGAGAACACAGATTACTATTAACACAATCACTGACACACTGTGTATATCATGACCCACAGCCAGATACACCCTGTGAAGTGTAAAACACCCCCACTGTCCTCAGGAATATTAACACACTGACAGAAAACACAGATTAATATTAACACACTCACTGACACACTGTGTACATCATGACCCACAGTCAGATAAACCCTGTGAAGTGTAAAACACCCCCACTGTCCTCAGGAATATTAACACACTGACAGAGAACACAGATTAATATTAACACACTCACTGACACACTGTGTATATCATGACCCACAGTCAGATACACCCTGTGAAGTGTAAAACACCCCCACTGTCCTCAGTAATATTAACACACTGACAGAGAACACAGATTAATATTAACACACTCACTGACACACTGTGTACATCATCACCCACAGTCAGATACACCCTGTGAAGTGTAAAACACCCCCACTGGCCTCAGGAATATTAACACACTGACAGAGAACACAGATTAATATTAACACACTCACTGACACACTGTGTATATCATGACCCGCAGCCAGATACACCCTGTGAAGTGTAAAACACCCCCACTGTCCTCAGTAATATTAACACACTGACAGAGAACACAGATTAATATTAACACACTCACTGACACACTGTGTACATCATCACCCACAGTCAGGTACACCCTGTGAAGTGTAAAACACCCCCACTGTCCTCAGTAATATTAGCACACTGACAGAGAACACAGATTAATATTAACACACTCACTGACACACTGTGTATATCATGACCCACAGTCAGATACACCCTGTGAAGTGTAAAACACCCCCACTGTCCTCAGGAATATTAACACTGACAGAGAACACAGATTACTATTAACACACTCACTGACACACTGTGTATATCATGACCCACAGCCAGATACACCCTGTGAAGTGTAAAACACCCCCACTGTCCTCAGGAATATTAACACACTGACAGAAAACACAGATTAATATTAACACACTCACTGACACACTGTGTACATCATGACCCACAGTCAGATAAACCCTGTGAAGTGTAAAACACCCCCACTGTCCTCAGTAATATTAACACACTGACAGAGAACACAGATTAATATTAACACACTCACTGACACACTGTGTACATCATCACCCACAGTCAGATACACCCTGTGAAGTGTAAAACACCCCCACTGTCCTCAGGAATATTAACACACTGACAGAGAACACAGATTAATATTAACACACTCACTGACACACTGTGTATATCATGACCCGCAGCCAGATACACCCTGTGAAGTGTAAAACACCCCCACTGTCCTCAGTAATATTAACACACTGACAGAGAACACAGATTAATATTAACACACTCACTGACACACTGTGTACATCATCACCCACAGTCAGATGCACCCTGTGAAGTGTAAAACACCCCCACTGTCCTCAGGAATATTAACACACTGACAGAGAACACAGATTAATATTAACACACGCACTGACACACTGTGTATATCATGACCCGCAGCCAGATACACCCTGTGAAGTGTAAAACACCCCCACTGTCCTCAGGAATATTAACACACTGACAGAGAACACAGATTAACATTAACACACTCACTGACACACTGTGTATATCATGACCCACAGTCAGATACACCCTGTGAAGTGTAAAACACCCCCACTGTCCTCAGGAATATTAACACACTGACAGAGAACACAGATTAATATTAACACACTCACTGACACACTGTGTACATCATGACCCACAGTCAGATACACCCTGTGAAGTGTAAAATACCCCACTGTCCTCAGGAATATTAACACACTGACAGAGAACACAGATTAATATTAACACACTCACTGACACACTATGTATATCATGACCCACAGTCAGATACACCCTGTGAAGTGTAAAACACCCCCACTGTCCTCAGGAATATTAACACACTGACAGAGAACACAGATTAATATTAACACACTCACTGACACACTGTGTATATCATGACCCACAGTCAGATACACCCTGTGAAGTGTAAAACACCCCCACTGTCCTCAGGAATATTAACACACTGACAGAGAACACAGATTAATATTAACACACTCACTGACACACTGTGTATATCATGACCCACAGTCAGATACACCCTGTGAAGTGTAAAACACCCCCACTGTCCTCAGGAATATTAACACACTGACAGAGAACACAGATTACTATTAACACACTCACTGACACACTGTGTATATCATGACCCACAGCCAGATACACCCTGTGAAGTGTAAAACACCCCCACTGTCCTCAGGAATATTAACACACTGACAGAAAACACAGATTAATATTAACACACTCACTGACACACTGTGTACATCATGACCCACAGTCAGATAAACCCTGTGAAGTGTAAAACACCCCCACTGTCCTCAGTAATATTAACACACTGACAGAGAACACAGATTAATATTAACACACTCACTGACACACTGTGTACATCATCACCCACAGTCAGATACACCCTGTGAAGTGTAAAACACCCCCACTGTCCTCAGGAATATTAACACACTGACAGAGAACACAGATTAATATTAACACACTCACTGACACACTGTGTATATCATGACCCGCAGCCAGATACACCCTGTGAAGTGTAAAACACCCCCACTGTCCTCAGTAATATTAACACACTGACAGAGAACACAGATTAATATTAACACACTCACTGACACACTGTGTACATCATCACCCACAGTCAGGTACACCCTGTGAAGTGTAAAACACCCCCACTGTCCTCAGTAATATTAGCACACTGACAGAGAACACAGATTAATATTAACACACTCACTGACACACTGTGTATATCATGACCCACAGTCAGATACACCCTGTGAAGTGTAAAACACCCCCACTGTCCTCAGGAATATTAACACACTGACAGAGAACACAGATTACTATTAACACACTCACTGACACACTGTGTATATCATGACCCACAGCCAGATACACCCTGTGAAGATTAAAACACCCCCACTGTCCTCAGGAATATTAACACACTGACAGAAAACACAGATTAATATTAACACACTCACTGACACACTGTGTACATCATGACCCACAGTCAGATAAACCCTGTGAAGTGTAAAACACCCCCACTGTCCTCAGTAATATTAACACACTGACAGAGAACACAGATTAATATTAACACACTCACTGACACACTGTGTACATCATCACCCACAGTCAGATACACCCTGTGAAGTGTAAAACACCCCCACTGTCCTCAGGAATATTAACACACTGACAGAGAACACAGATTAATATTAACACACTCACTGACACACTGTGTATATCATGACCCGCAGCCAGATACACCCTGTGAAGTGTAAAACACCCCCACTGTCCTCAGTAATATTAACACTCTGACAGAGAACACAGATTAATATTAACACACTCACTGACACACTGTGTACATCATCACCCACAGTCAGATGCACCCTGTGAAGTGTAAAACACCCCCACTGTCCTCAGGAATATTAACACACTGACAGAGAACACAGATTAATATTAACACACGCACTGACACACTGTGTATATCATGACCCGCAGCCAGATACACCCTGTGAAGTGTAAAACACCCCCACTGTCCTCAGGAATATTAACACACTGACAGAGAACACAGATTAACATTAACACACTCACTGACACACTGTGTATATCATGACCCACAGTCAGATACACCCTGTGAAGTGTAAAACACCCCCACTGTCCTCAGGCATATTAACACACTGACAGAGAACACAGATTAATATTAACACACTCACTGACACACTGTGTACATCATGACCCACAGTCAGATACACCCTGTGAAGTGTAAAATACCCCACTGTCCTCAGGAATATTAACACACTGACAGAGAACACAGATTAATATTAACACACTCACTGACACACTATGTATATCATGACCCACAGTCAGATACACCCTGTGAAGTGTAAAACACCCCCACTGTCCTCAGGAATATTAACACACTGACAGAGAACACAGATTAATATTAACACACTCACTGACACACTGTGTATATCATGACCCACAGTCAGATACACCCTGTGAAGTGTAAAACACCCCCACTGTCCTCAGGAATATTAACACACTGACAGAGAACACAGATTAATATTAACACACTCACTGACACACTGTGTATATCATGACCAACAGTCAGATACACCCTGTGAAGTGTAAAACACCCCCACTGTCCTCAGGAATATTAACACACTGACAGAGAACACAGATTAATATTAACACACTCACTGACACACTGTGTGTATCATGACCCACAGTCAGATACACCCTGTGAAGTGTAAAACACCCCCACTGTCCTCAGGAATATTAACACACTGACAGAGAACACAGATTAATATTAACACACTCACTGACACACTGTGTACATCATGACCCACAGTCAGATACACCCTGTGAAGTGTAAAACATCCCCACTGTCCTCAGTAATATTAACACACTGACAGAGAACACAGATTAATATTAACACACTCACTGACACACTGTGTATATCATGACCCACAGTCAGATAAACCCTGTGAAGTGTAAAACACCCCCACTGTCCTCAGGAATATTAACACACTGACAGAGAACACAGATTAACATTAACACACTCACTGACACACTGTGTATATCATGACCCACAGTCAGATACACCCTGTGAAGTGTAAAACACCCCCACTGTCCTCAGGAATATTAACACACTGACAGAGAACACAGATTAATATTAACACACTCACTGACACACTGTGTACATCATGACCCACAGTCAGATACACCCTGTGAAGTGTAAAATACCCCACTGTCCTCAGGAATATTAACACACTGACAGAGAACACAGATTAATATTAACACACTCACTGACACACTATGTATATCATGACCCACAGTCAGATACACCCTGTGAAGTGTAAAACACCCCCACTGTCCTCAGGAATATTAACACACTGACAGAGAACACAGATTAATATTAACACACTCACTGACACACTGTGTATATCATGACCCACAGTCAGATACACCCTGTGAAGTGTAAAACACCCCCACTGTCCTCAGGAATATTAACACACTGACAGAGAACACAGATTAATATTAACACACTCACTGACACACTGTGTATATCATGACCCACAGTCAGATACACCCTGTGAAGTGTAAAACACCCCCACTGTCCTCAGGAATATTAACACACTGACAGAGAACACAGATTAATATTAACACACTCACTGACACACTGTGTGTATCATGACCCACAGTCAGATACACCCTGTGAAGTGTAAAACACCCCCACTGTCCTCAGGAATATTAACACACTGACAGAGAACACAGATTAATATTAACACACTCACTGACACACTGTGTACATCATGACCCACAGTCAGATACACCCTGTGAAGTGTAAAACATCCCCACTGTCCTCAGTAATATTAACACACTGACAGAGAACACAGATTAATATTAACACACTCACTGACACACTGTGTATATCATGACCCACAGTCAGATAAACCCTGTGAAGTTTAAAACACCCCCACTGTCCTCAGAAATATTAACACACTGACAGAGAACACAGATTAATATTAACACACTCACTGACACACTGTGTACATCATGACCCACAGTCAGATACACCCAGTGAAGTGTAAAACATCCCCACTGTCCTCATTAATATTAACACACTGACAGAGAACACAGATTAATATTAACACACTCACTGACACACTGTGTATATCATGACCCACAGTCAGATACACCCGGTGAAGTGTAAAACATCCTCACTGTCCTCAGCAATATTAACACACTGACAGAGAACACAGATTAATATTAACACACTCACTGACACACTGTGTATATCATGACCCACAGTCAGATACACCCTGTGAAGTGTAAAACACCCCAAATGTCCTCAGTAATAATAACACACTGACAGTGAACACAGATTAATATTAACACACTCACTGACACACTGTGTATATCATGACCCACAGTCAGATACACCCTGTGAAGTGTAAAACACCCCCACTGTCCTCAGGAATATTAACACACTGACAGAGAACACAGATTAATATTAACACACTCACTGACACACTGTGTACATCGTGACCCACAGTCAGATAAACCCTGTGAAGTGTAAAACATCCCCACTGTCCTCAGTAATATTAGCACACTGACAGAGAACACAGATTAATATTAACACACTCACTGACACACTGTGTATATCATGACCCACAGTCAGATACACCCTGTGAAGTGTAAAACACCCCCACTGTCCTCAGTAATATTAACACACTGACAGAGAACACAGATTAATATTAACACACTCACTGACACACTGTGTACATCATGACCCAGAGTCAGATACACCCTGTGAAGTGTAAAACATCCCCACTGTCCTCAGGAATATTAGCACACTGACAGAGAACACAGATTAATATTAACACACTCACTGACACACTGTGTATATCATGACCCACAGTCAGATAAACCCTGTGAAGTGTAAAACACCCCCACTGTCCTCAGGAATATTAACACACTGACAGAGAACACAGATTAATATTAACACACTCACTGACACACTGTGTATATCATGACCCACAGTCAGATACACCCTGTGAAGTGTAAAACACCCCCACTGTCCTCAGGAATATTCACACACTGACAGAGAACACAGATTAATATTAACACACTCACTGACACACTTTGTATATCATGACCCACAGTCAGATACACCCTGTGAAGTTTAAAACATCCCCACTGTCCTCAGGAATATTAACACACTGACAGAGAACACAGATTAATATTAACACACTCACTGACACACTGTGTATATCATGACCCACAGTCAGATACACCCGGTGAAGTGTAAAACACCCCCACTGTCCTCAGGAATATTAACACACTGACAGAGAACACAGATTAATATTAACACACTCACAGACACACTGTGTATATCATGACCCACAGTCAGATACACCCTGTGAAGTGTAAAACACCCCCACTGTCCTCAGGAATATTAACACACTGACAGAGAACACAGATTAATATTAACACACTCACTGACACACTGTGTACATCATGACCCACAGTCAGATAAACCCTGTGAAGTGTAAAACACCCCCACTGTCCTCAGTAATATTAACACACTGACAGAGAACACAGATTAATATTAACACACTCACTGACACACTGTGTATATCATGACCCACAGTCAGATACACCCTGTGAAGTATAAAACACCCCCACTGTCCTCAGGAATATTAACACACTGACAGAGAACACAGATTAATATTAACACACTCACTGACACACTGTGTATATCATGACCCAGAGTCAGATACACCCTGTGAAGTGTAAAACACCCCCACTGTCCTCAGGAACATTAACACACTGACAGGGAACACAGATTAATATTAACACACTCACTGACACACTGTGTAAATCATGACTCACAGTCAGATACACCCTGTGAAGTGTAAAACACCCCCACTGCCCTCAGGAATATTAACACACTGACAGAGAACACAGATTAATATTAACACACTCACTGTCACACTGTGTGCATCATGACCCACAGTCAGATACACCCTGTGAAGTGTAAAACACCCCCACTGTCCTCAGTAATATTAACACACTGACAGAGAACACAGATTAATATTAACACACTCACTGACACACTGTGTATATCATGACCCACAGTCAGATACACCCTGTGAAGTGTAAAACACCCCCACTGTCCTCAGGAATATTAACACACTGACAGGGAACACAGATTAATATTAACACACTCACTGACACACTGTGTACATCATGTCCCACAGTCAGATACATCCTGTGAAGTGTAAAACACCCCCACTGTCCTCAGTAATATTAACACACTGACAGGGAACACAGATTAATATTAACACACTCACTGACACACTGTGTATATCATGACCCACAGTCAGATACACCCTGTGAAGTGTAAAACATCCCCACTGTCCTCAGTAATATTAACACACTGACAGAGAACACAGATTAATATTAACACACTCACTGACACACTGTGTACATCATGACCCACAGTCAGATACACCCTGTGAAGTGTAAAACACCCCCACTGTCCTCAGCAATATTAACACACTGACAGAGAACACAGATTAATATTAACACACTCACTGACACACTGTGTATATCATGTCCCACAGTCAGATACACCCTGTGAAGTGTAAAACACCCCCACTGTCCTCAGGAATATTAACACACTGACAGAGAACACAGATTAATATTAACACTCTCACTGACACACTGTGTATATCATGACCCACAGTCAGATACACCCTGTGAAGTGTAAAACACCCCCACTGTCCTCAGTAATATTAACACATTGACAGAGAACACAGATTAATATTAACACACTCACTGACAGACTGTGTCCATCATGACCCACAGTCAGATACACCCTGTGAAGTGTAAAACACCCCCGCTGTCCTCAGGAATATTAACACACTGACAGAGAACACAGATTAATATTAACACATTCACTGACACACTGTGTATATCAGGACCCACTGTCAGATACACCCGGTGAAGTGTAAAACACCCCCACTGTCCTCAGTAATATTAACACACTGACAGAGAACACAGATTAATATTAACACACTCACTGACAGACTGTGTCCATCATGACCCACAGTCAGATACACCCTGTGAAGTGTAAAACACCCCCGCTGTCCTCAGGAATATTAACACACTGACAGAGAACACAGATTAATATTAACACACTCACTGACACACTGTGTACATCATGAACCACAGTCAGATACACCCTGTGAAGTGTAAAACACCCCCACTGTCCTCAGTAATATTAACACACTGACAGAGAACACAGATTAATATTAACACACTCACTGACACACTGTGTACATCATGACCCACAGTCAGATACACCCGGTGAAGTGTAAAACATCCCCACTGTCCTCAGTAATATTAACACACTGACAGAGAACACAGATTAATATTAACACACTCACTGACACACTGTGTACATCATGACCCACAGTCAGATACACCCTGTGAAGTGTAAAACACCCCCACTGTCCTCAGGAATATTAACACACTGACAGAGAACACAGATTAATATTAACACACTCACTGACACACTGTGTATATCATGACCCACAGTCAGATACACCCTGTGAAGTGTAAAACACCCCCACTGTCCTCAGTAATATTAACACACTGACAGAGAACACAGATTAATATTAACACACTCACTGACACACTGTGTACATCATGACTCACAGTCAGATAAACCCAGTGAAGTGTAAAACACCCCCACTGTCCTCAGGAATATTAACACACTGACAGAGAACACAGATTAATATTAACACACTCACTGACACACTGTGTATATCATGACCCACAGTCAGATACACCCTGTGAAGTTTAAAACACCCCCACTGTCCTCAGGAATATTAACACACTGACAGAGAACACAGATTAATATTAACACACTCACTGACACACTGTGTACATCATGACCCACAGTCAGATACACCCGGTGAAGTGTAAAACACCCCCACTGTCCTCAGTAATATTAACACACTGACAGAGAACACAGATTAATATTAACACTCTCACTGATACACTGTGTACATCATGACTCACAGTCAGATAAACCCAGTGAAGTGTAAAACACCCCCACTGTCCTCAGGAATATTAACACACTGACAGAGAACACAGATTAATATTAACACACTCACTGACACACTGTGTATATCATGACCCACAGTCAGATACACCCTGTGAAGTTTAAAACACCCCCACTGTCCTCAGGAATATTAACACACTGACAGAGAACACAGATTAATATTAACACACTCACTGACACACTGTGTACATCATGACCCACAGTCAGATACACCCGGTGAAGTGTAAAACACCCCCACTGTCCTCAGTAATATTAACACACTGACAGAGAACACAGATTAATATTAACACTCTCACTGATACACTGTGTATATCATGACCCACAGTCAGATACACCCTGTGAAGTGTAAAACACCCCCACTGTCCTCAGTAATATTAACACACTGACAGAGAACACAGATTAATATTAACACACTCACTGACACACTGTTTATATCATGACCCACAGCCAGATAAACCCTGTGAAGTGTAAAACACCCCCACTGTCCTCAGGAATATTAACACACTGACAGAGAACACAGATTAATATTAACACACTCACTGACACACTGTGTATATCATGACCCACAGTCTGATAAACACTGTGAAGTGTAAAACACCCCCACTGTCCTCAGTAATATTAACACACTGACAGAGAACACAGATTAATATTAACACACTCACTGACACACTGTGTATATCATGACCCACAGCCAGATAAACACTGTGAAGTGTAAAACACCCCCACTGTCCTCAGTAATATTAACACACTGACAGGGAACACAGATTAATATTAACACACTCACTGACACACTGTGTATATCATGACCCACAGCCAGATAAACCCTGTGAAGTGTAAAACACCCCCACTGTCCTCAGTAATATTAACACACTGACAGAGAACACAGATTAATATTAACACACTCACTGACACACTGTGTATATCATGACCCACAGTCAGATACACCCTGTGAAGTGTAAAACACCCCCACTGTCCTCAGTAATATTAACACACTGACAGAGAACACAGATTAATATTAACACACTCACTGACACACTGTGTATATCATGACCCACAGTCAGATACACCCTGTGAAGTGTAAAACACCCCCACTGTCCTCAGTAATATTAACACACTGACAGAGAACACAGATTAATATTAACACACTCACTGACACACTGTGGACATCATGACCCAAAGTCAGATACACCCTGTGAAGTGTAAAACACCCGCACTGTCCTCAGTAATATTAACACACTGACAGAGAACACAGATTAATATTAACACACTCACTGACACACTGTGTATATCATGACCCACAGTCAGATACACCCTGTGAAGTGTAAAACATCCCCACTGTCCTCAGTAATATTAACACACTGACAGAGAACACAGATTAATATTAACACACTCACTGACACACTGTCTATATCATGACCCACAGTCAGATACACTCTGTGAAGTGTAAAACACCCCCACTGTCCTCAGGAATATTAACACACTGACAGAGAACACAGATTAATATTAACACACTCACTGACACACTGTGTATATCATGACCCACAGTCAGATAAACCCTGTGAAGTGTAAAACATCCCCACTGTCCTCAGTAATATTAACACACTGACAGAGAACACAGATTAATATTAACACACTCACTGACACACTGTGTACACCATGACCCACAGTCAGATACACCCTGTGAAGTGTAAAACACCCGCACTGTCCTCAGGAATATTAACACACTGACAGAGAACACAGATTAATAATAACACACTCACTGACACACTGTGTATATCATGACCCACAGTCTGATAAACACTGTGAAGTGTAAAACACCCCCACTGTCCTCAGTAATATTAACACACTGACAGAGAACACAGATTAATATTAACACACTCACTGACACACTGTGTATATCATGACCCACAGCCAGATAAACACTGTGAAGTGTAAAACACCCCCACTGTCCTCAGTAATATTAACACACTGACAGGGAACACAGATTAATATTAACACACTCACTGACACACTGTGTATATCATGACCCACAGCCAGATAAACCCTGTGAAGTGTAAAACACCCCCACTGTCCTCAGTAATATTAACACACTGACAGAGAACACAGATTAATATTA